>NW_011889194.1:450421-454379 GCF_000151845.1 Pteropus vampyrus
GGAACGAATGAAGGAAAGGAGCCTGTTTTCGAATGTTCACAGCTGTGTGCCAAGAACCTACCTAGTCCAGCGCCCGGATATAGTAGATGCTCAATCAATGTCTCTTGAATGAAATACCGGTCACTGAAGACTTATCCCAAGAATCTAGCACAGTGCCCGGCACATAGCGGGTGTTCCGTGATTATCTGTTGGAAGACTAGTATTGGAGGGAATGTCATCCATTTTCAAAGCAAGAGGTGACCGTGTACAGTGAATCGTCTGGAGGCCACTTTCCTAACCCAGGATCTCTAAGATGCTGCCAGCGAGGAACGCAGAGAGCCTTCCCCACAGCTGCCCGGACATCTGTCTGGGAAGCGCACCGGGCCCGCATGGGGCCGTGCTGAGGTGGCGGCTGTCCCCAGGCCTGCCCGGGGCTCTGTCAAGTGACTCCCCTGCTTGTTCAGGAAGTCACAGCCTCATCACCCAGCATGGTGGCTCTTCGGAGGCCTGCGATGCCAAGCTGCCGTGGAAAAGCCAGCTGATTCATTCCCTCAGAGGGTCTATTGTCTGAATCCTGCCACCAGAGGAGAAACAGCTGTTTACAGTTTGTTTGTTCATTTCCCTTTGGCGTCTTTGTGAGGAGATACAAATGCTCATTCTCCGGGGCACAATTCAGCAGTTGAAGGAAGCGAAGACAACGGTGTTTATTTTTAACAGGATAAAGAGAGGGGGACTCTTAGGAAGTTTGGACTCTAGCAGGAAGACTAGCTCTCTGGCAGATGCCAGGCCTCGTGGTGACGTCCTGCGCAGTGTCAGGCTTTCGGGGGACACTTGAGAGTCTATTCCAACTCTCTGTTGAAAATTTAAGCCTGGGCCATGGAGATCAGCCGGACGGGGGACTCAGATGAGCACCCGTGGGCACGAGAGCCCTAGAGTGGCTCTTCAGGCTTGGAAGTGAAAGAGCAAAGCATTGGGGAGAGCGACCACCTGCTCTTAAAGACGGGGAGCATCCTACGCGAGGCCACCATGTCCAGCTGTGCAGGCTGTGCACTGCACAAAGCACCCAGCAAGGGAGAAATCCATTCAGCGATCTGCTCGCGAAGCCAAGTCAGCCACAGATAGGATGACACTGTTCAGAGGAAGGGACACCTTTCCTCAGCACAAATATTGCTTTCTGGCCAAGCCAAGCCCCCACCTAGAGGGGGCCCTCATCTCTAACTCACATTAAGGACCACGTAGCAGCCTACAAGCAGACAGCGTCCGCTAGCCCGGGCCGAACCCCCCGAGAAGCACTCAGACCCCCTTTCCTCCCTCACCCGGGGCTTCCCCTGGCTCCCACCATCTTTCCTTCCTCTTCCAGATTCTTCCTGACGAGAAACCTCACCACCACAAAGCCTCCACCTATTCCAGTCTCTCCGTGAGGTTTAGCTACGTTCTGGAGTTAAGCACGGCCGTCTCCCAAGTCTGAGAAGGAAGAGAAATCACTGAGAAACTTCGGCTGGGTCTCTGGGCATCCGACTGGGTGCCGTGGGCCCTCGAGTCCCCCAGAGTGGGAACATGAGGCAGGAGTCCACGTGCTTTTCAGAAACCTGGGGTCAGGGACATAGAGGGGCCACGGGCAGGCTGGGGTAAGGGAGGGAAGAAAGAAGAAAAGGCTTACGAGAACAAAAGGGTACAGGAAGTTCTGGCCCACGGTAAGCCTCCTACAAGTTCAAACACATCGTGGGACATGGCCTCCAGCTCCGATCCCTGACGGCCCAAGAAAATCGGCCGCAGTGGCTAGTAAGGCTCCTGATGAGAGCATGTCCATGACCACCATGCTTCCTTGACGGCCTGCAGGGACCATTCTCGGAGCATCTGTGTCACAATGATGACAAGGACAGGTCACAGACCTCACCCCGAGGGGTTTTCATCCCATCCGTCTCCCCGCTGCGTCCGGCAAGGTCTCATGGGCAAAGGCAGTATTGGGGAAGGGTGGGCTCTGAGAGGCAGCACCGTCTAGATGGCATCGCCAAGCCCCACCCCATGCCCTGTCCTCAGAGAGCACCTTGCACCCACACCTGGACGCTCTGCTCTGCCACCTCGCCTGGCTACAGGAGAGCTGCGCGAATCAACTCAACATTCATTATCCTTGAGAACTGCACATCCGAGTCACCCCCTGGCAGGGCATTTATTCTTTTATAGAGCACTTACCACCTTCCAATACTCTTATCAGATCCCGGGCTAAATCTGGCCCTCTGCCTGCCTTTGTAAATAAAGTTTTATTGGAACACAGCCACGCCCATTCATTCGCACTCAGTCTGTCCACAGCTGCTTTCACGTTTCAAGGGCACAGCTGAGTAACTGCCTCAGGGACCATCTGGCCCACAAAGCCTCACGTTTACTATCTGGCCCTTTGCAGAAAAATCTGCTGATCCCTGCTCCGGAGTGTCTGTTTATGAATTTACTGAAATGTTTATTATTTATGATCTGCCTTCCCGGCCAGAATGTTAAGGCAGGGGCCACTGTTTTGGTCATGGATGTATTTCAAGCTCTGAGAAAATTGCACGGAGGGTACCAGGCACTCGGTAGATAACCGCTCAATGGATGCATGAAGACCACCCACATTCACGCCGCCCAGCGGGGAGAGATCACCCTCCCATTTTCCACATGAGGAAGTGAGGCTCCAGGTGACCCAGTAGGACCAAGCGGCGTTTCACAGCCGGTCTGCAGTGGCATCAGGATTTGAACCCAGGTTTTTCCACTAAAGAGGGTGGAACCCTCTTTAAACCAGCAGTGTGGCTTCTGGAATGACGCTGAATCTCTTCTGCCTGTTTTCCCGGCTCCCCATCCTTACTCATCCTGCCTTCCTCACGGGGGTGTGAACAGGACCGGAGGGGACAATGGCTGTGGCTTTATTTGATGCATGCACGTATTATTCATTTTTATGTTTAAATACTAACTTATAGAATCATCACGATAACCTTTTGAGTAGGGAGCACCGTCATCCCCTTTTACAGACAGAACTCTGAGGCAGAGAGGGGTAACGCGACTGGTCCAAGCTCATCCAGACGGTAAGGAAGGCGCCAGGGTTCGAGCCCAGGTGAGGCTGCCTCTTCTGGAAATGAAGTGAACTAATCAGGCCCCAAAGCGTCAAGTTCAGAAAACACAGACCTCCTTCCAATCTTGGGGGGTCAAGTTTGCTTTCAAAAAACACCCCGTCTGCTCTAACTCACTTGCTCTAAGTTCTGAGGCTGATCAGGCAGGAGGCAGGTGAGGGAAAAAACCCCAAATCTGCATTCCAATGAACCCCTTCTAAAGGGTCTGCTCCGAATCTGAGACAACCAGGGGACCCATACTCAGAAGGAAGGCTCTACCAAACCTTCATGGAAAACAGCCCAGTCCAACCAGAGCCAAGCCACCCGTCCACCTGGCCCACCTTATAGCTGCCCCCCGCCACCACCACAGGGCACAGGGTGGCCAGCACCATCCCAAGTCCCGGGACCATGGTCAAGCTTGCTAGGCAGACAAGACGGAGCCTCAGAATGTTCCCTGGGCCGAGGGAGAAGGGAGTCCTCATTCCTGCCCCCCCTTCCTTGGCGAGCCTGCAGACTGGAATCTAAGAAAACGGTTTTCACAACTCAGTTAGCGGCAATCAATTATTCACGACCTCGCTTCCCACAAACTCATAGACTGTCACTGTTAGCAAGATAATTTCTGGACTCTGCCCAACAGCCCTGCTCTAAGCTGTCAAGCGGCCCACTGTTTATTTCCTTCCTCCCCTGAAGACCCTCCGAAGGCGCCGACCGCTACCCACCTCGACACTGGGTGGACAGCTGGGCGGACGCGGCCCCTTGTGCCCAGGGCCCTGGTGGCACTGCTCCCAGCCTGCGAGACTCGCGTAGGGCTTCAGGGCAGAACATCCGCCCTCCGTTTAAGAAGAACTGGAAAATAGGGCTCGAGCACTCCAGACCTTCTGCCAGCCTCTGGGAGGAGTCCC
>NW_011889194.1:454429-462292 GCF_000151845.1 Pteropus vampyrus
GTTTACTATCTGGCCCTTTGCAGAAAAATCTGCTGATCCCTGCTCCGGAGTGTCTGTTTATGAATTTACTGAAATGTTTATTATTTATGATCTGCCTTCCCGGCCAGAATGTTAAGGCAGGGGCCACTGTTTTGGTCATGGATGTATTTCAAGCTCTGAGAAAATTGCACGGAGGGTACCAGGCACTCGGTAGATAACCGCTCAATGGATGCATGAAGACCACCCACATTCACGCCGCCCAGCGGGGAGAGATCACCCTCCCATTTTCCACATGAGGAAGTGAGGCTCCAGGTGACCCAGTAGGACCAAGCGGCGTTTCACAGCCGGTCTGCAGTGGCATCAGGATTTGAACCCAGGTTTTTCCACTAAAGAGGGTGGAACCCTCTTTAAACCAGCAGTGTGGCTTCTGGAATGACGCTGAATCTCTTCTGCCTGTTTTCCCGGCTCCCCATCCTTACTCATCCTGCCTTCCTCACGGGGGTGTGAACAGGACCGGAGGGGACAATGGCTGTGGCTTTATTTGATGCATGCACGTATTATTCATTTTTATGTTTAAATACTAACTTATAGAATCATCACGATAACCTTTTGAGTAGGGAGCACCGTCATCCCCTTTTACAGACAGAACTCTGAGGCAGAGAGGGGTAACGCGACTGGTCCAAGCTCATCCAGACGGTAAGGAAGGCGCCAGGGTTCGAGCCCAGGTGAGGCTGCCTCTTCTGGAAATGAAGTGAACTAATCAGGCCCCAAAGCGTCAAGTTCAGAAAACACAGACCTCCTTCCAATCTTGGGGGGTCAAGTTTGCTTTCAAAAAACACCCCGTCTGCTCTAACTCACTTGCTCTAAGTTCTGAGGCTGATCAGGCAGGAGGCAGGTGAGGGAAAAAACCCCAAATCTGCATTCCAATGAACCCCTTCTAAAGGGTCTGCTCCGAATCTGAGACAACCAGGGGACCCATACTCAGAAGGAAGGCTCTACCAAACCTTCATGGAAAACAGCCCAGTCCAACCAGAGCCAAGCCACCCGTCCACCTGGCCCACCTTATAGCTGCCCCCCGCCACCACCACAGGGCACAGGGTGGCCAGCACCATCCCAAGTCCCGGGACCATGGTCAAGCTTGCTAGGCAGACAAGACGGAGCCTCAGAATGTTCCCTGGGCCGAGGGAGAAGGGAGTCCTCATTCCTGCCCCCCCTTCCTTGGCGAGCCTGCAGACTGGAATCTAAGAAAACGGTTTTCACAACTCAGTTAGCGGCAATCAATTATTCACGACCTCGCTTCCCACAAACTCATAGACTGTCACTGTTAGCAAGATAATTTCTGGACTCTGCCCAACAGCCCTGCTCTAAGCTGTCAAGCGGCCCACTGTTTATTTCCTTCCTCCCCTGAAGACCCTCCGAAGGCGCCGACCGCTACCCACCTCGACACTGGGTGGACAGCTGGGCGGACGCGGCCCCTTGTGCCCAGGGCCCTGGTGGCACTGCTCCCAGCCTGCGAGACTCGCGTAGGGCTTCAGGGCAGAACATCCGCCCTCCGTTTAAGAAGAACTGGAAAATAGGGCTCGAGCACTCCAGACCTTCTGCCAGCCTCTGGGAGGAGTCCCACGCTCTTTCGTAAAATGCTTTGGGCTCTGGAAACGTGTGTTCTGCAAGAAGCGTGACTTGCGAGGGTCTCCCAGACATGCCGTCGCTCTGCCAAGGTCATGGTCAAGAACGCTTGGTACTTGGCAGGGGCTTGTGGGCCATTAAGACCATCGCTGGCATTTTTCCTCCGAAAACTTAGAGGCTATCTTCAGGAACACGTTCGCACATGCTGGGAGGGAGGAGAGAGATGTCATCTGACACTCCTAGAAAAAGACCTTCGGGCTTGGGCTTAAGAAGCCACCCATGGTTGAGCACCAGCTCTGCCGCTTAAATAAGCATGACCTTCCACGTAAGCCACCTGTTCTCACTCTAAACCTCAGTTTCCACACCTGTAAAGTGGGAGAGTCATAGTACCTACCCCCTAGGGCTGTGGTGAGGATGAAATACAACGGCACGTGTGAAAACTCTCGGCACCTGGCTTGGCACAGCGCAGATACTGTGGCCTCTGAATTCGAAGACGCTTATCGCCACTGAGACTGATTAAATACCAGGTTGGGGCAATAGAGGGTGCTGGGAGACTAAAGAAATGTGCACACCGGTGGTAAAATGCATCCGGGGAATCAGAACTACCATTTACTAAATACAAAAACATGCATCTTAGGCGAGATCGATAATAATAATTATTATTATTACAATCGCTATATTAATTTTAGGTGAGAAAGCAGGCACAGAGAGGTTATGTGACTGACTCAAGGCCATGCAGCCACTCAGAGCTGAGCTGGGGACAGGATCCGGTCCCCACACCGCTCCTGAGGGAGGAAGGAGAGGAAGAGGTCGGGTCAGCCAGGCTGTTCTTCCCCTCCTCCATCTTCTCCTCCCCCTCACATTTAAAGTCATAACACTAATAGGCGCTTAATAGGCACTTAATAGGCGCTTAATAGGTGCTTAGTAGGTGCACAGGCATTGAGCTAAGGGAACCACATGCGTCAACTCGTTCACTCAATGGAGCGAGTAGCTGCCGCTATACCCCCCGCTTTACGGATGAAGAAACTGAGGCACGGAGCGTTTGCTAACTCGCCTAACCTCGCACAGCTGGTCAGCGACAGGCAGGATTCGAACCCAGGCAGTCCAGCATCAGAGTCACGTGCTTACCTGCTCCACTGCACTGGGTCCTCCAACTGGGACAAACAGGGACATCTGGGGGTGGGGGAAGGGCATCAAAAATGTCACACCATGTCCCCGCTCACACACGTACACCCAGGGGACAGCTCCTCGGCACGCCCTCTCCGCCCCGGGGGAGGCCAAGTTCGTGCCTGTCCTCCACGCTCTCCATCTGCATCCGCGTCGGGCGGGCTGAGCGTGCCCGCGGATGGTGGGCCAGCTTCTTCTCATGTGCACCGTCTGTGGGCACGGAGGACGGAAGACCTGACCGGGGCAGAAGCCGGCTGGACCCCGGCTGCAGAGGACTCCGCCACAGGCAGGAGGGAAGGGGCAGGGCCGGCTGCTGGAACAGGGGACCCACGGATTCTCAATCACGTCAAGAGCACTTAGCGTGAAGTAACATGGGTAAGAGCGTGGGCTCCACGCCAGCCTGCCTGGGCCAGAACGCAGATCTGCTCCTTACCAGCTGTGCAGCCTTGGGGTACTACTTCGCCTCCCTGTGCCCTCCCTCCTCCGATCCATGCCTGACCTCATTCTATTTATTTCACCTTAACTGTCACCTCCTCAGAAATGCCTGCCCTGAGGACCCCTTCTTCTCCGTTACTCATCGTCCCCTCCACTGGGACAGGGGTGACAAGGGCAGGGACCCTGCTTGGTTCGCTCTTCCTAGCACGGTACCTGGCACACAGTAGGCCCTTGGTAATACTTGTTGAATGAATGAATAAGTATTGCTCTGTCCTGGGTAAATCTATATAGCAATAGCACATGATAAGCGGTACATTACCAATGGGTATTACTAAGAGACCATCGACCAACAAAGTCGGCTTCCTGCTC
This sequence comes from Pteropus vampyrus, assembly GCF_000151845.1. Classification (NCBI taxonomy): domain Eukaryota; kingdom Metazoa; phylum Chordata; class Mammalia; order Chiroptera; family Pteropodidae; genus Pteropus; species Pteropus vampyrus. Next base: position 458,006 of record NW_011889194.1, read on the forward strand.
CTCCCGGGGAGCAGCCCTGTGCTTATTTAGCAAGATAGAAGCCCGCTGCCCATCTCCCCAGAGTCCACTCCCCAGTCCCCACCCAACCCCAACAGGTATCCCCAGGATGAGGAGAATCCTTGCTTCACAAGACCCGGAAAGGCATCAAACCTGGACGCAAAGATCCCTGGGAACCCGTGGGAGAGTCGATGTGTTCTACAAAACAACAAAACACCCTGCCAGCCTTAAGATCCTCAGAGACGAGAGGAAGTGGGTCAGCAGAAAAAAAGTGCTTAACGTTTGCTCTGCCTGGATGTGGGCAGGCTGAGAGATCACGTCTCCTCAGCCGCCCCACCAAGTAACACGACATTGCAGGAACGCCTCCTGCTACCCACGGCTTTCTTTACTCAGTAGCCACAACAGAAGCACTGAGCAACTGCTGGGAGTTAGGGACGTGCAACCCGTTCAGAGAGTCTGACCCAGGAGGAACCAGGTTAACATTTTGTACTGCTGAGTCAGCACAGGATCTCGCAGAGCAGTGTTACCATGCTTGAGTCCTGTTTCATGAGTTTCTGCTTTTATTTTTTATTTATGCCCCTTTCCAACTTTCTTTTGATTTACTCTCAATTATTTTTTAGAAATAAAAATGGGACTCAATCATTTTAATCTTTTGCGTTTAATGTCAAAAGTGAATGTGCTTTTAAAATAGGCTATTAATTTTCCTCGGGGCACAGTTTTAGCCTCATCCCATGAGTTTTGATATGAGGTATTTCGTTCTCATCAATCGTCCTATAATCTGAAATTCCAAGTTTGGTTTTTTTTCTTTAAGAGTTATTTAGATGAGTTTTGTTTGTTTAAATTTTCAAAATGGTTGCCTTTTAGGGACTAATTTTTAAATATGTCTTATTGTTTTATGAATGAGGCCTGAGATTTCTATTTTTTGAAATCTATTAGATTTCTTTTGAGACAAATGAATCATCGATTTCAATTAGGGCATCGTAGAACCTCTAGAAAATTGTCTTTAAAAAGAAAAGGCCGCCTCCTAGCAAGCACACAGTCTTTGATAAAGAGTCTCATAGAAAATGTTTTCTTTTCAAAGGTAAATATCCAAACAAAGTAAGTAAACAAACTAGCAAACTTGGGTGAGGAGCAGGAGCAAAGCTACCGAAATTTAAGGATTATGTTTTCTCTGAATGGTATTCCACACCCAGGAATCATACCCACAGTGGCCCTGCAGCTCTGCACCCCAATTTTAAAGACTAAAGCTGAGGCTGCCAGAGACTGAGTCAGATATAACAGTACATTTTAGCTGAGACTGGCTTTTGAGTCCACTGACCCCTTCACCACTGAATCTAACTGTCTTCCAAAAAAAATACTAACGTAGCGGCTAAAGCCTTCTCTTGTGACCTTCCTTAAGTATGTTCATTGTACACGGCAGGACCAGAAGGCCAGGTTAAAACGACGAGCACTTGACTCCTGGTGAAGTGGGCTGGCTGAAGGAAAGATGCTGGCGTTGACTCTTTGACAAGCCCCAGAAAGAACAGTCAGTCGTTTTTGAGCCAGTGCCACGTAAACCTGAAAGGCTGGCGGGTCCTCGGGAATCCTGATGTTCTTCTCCCAACCCCGTCGGGGTCTCTGCCTGCAAAAGTGCAGCAGCAGATGGAAAAGGGGCGCATGCGAGAAATGACGCGGGACCGGCGCAGTTAAGCGATCCTGACACACGAAGGCAGCTCCCTAGGGGGATCTCCGAGCTCCAATGCCATGGCCACGTACAACGCCTGTGGTCCCCGGAGGGACGTTTCAGCACAATGTTTCAATGTACACGGACGTATGCTACTGTAGGCTAGAGATCTTCTTGGGATGTAGAGCTGGATTCGTCTGCTTCCCAGCGAGAAAAGCAAGAGCAGCCAGGGATAAACACACGAGTCAATCAAAGCAGAAAGTGACGTCAAAAAAAATTCGCCTCATTCTGCCAGACCCTGTTTTGCCACATAAAGAGAAGAGTCCTCTGGACAATATGACTTCGGTAGGAGAAATTAAATGATGGCACCATCTCCAAAAGCAGCTGACATCCGGCGCATTTCCACTATCCTCGAAGGTACTGAGATGGACGAACAATAGCCCATTAATGAACTGTGATCCTACTAAGCCTCTATTTTGCAGGATGAATTACTTTTCTGAAGCAAACCTTGGTCCAGAGTTTCAACACATGAAGGTATCACCAAGCTTTACTCTCTAGTAGGAAAAGCAAAACTTCCAAATTAAAATACACTTGTCAAATCAACCCATAAAAAAATAATAATAATAATAAAATGACACTGGTTAAATTGAGCCCTCTTCTAGATATATATCACGGTGGTGCTCTCCGTCATAGTCCAAAACCAGGATCCTTCCAAGTTCCTATAAGCAACAGATATGCAAATTGGGTGTACTCACAATGAAACACTCCATAGCAACGGAAATGCAGAGTTACCAAGACATGAGACAAAACAGATTCAGGGTCAACAAACTTTGCTGTAAAGTCCTAGATAGTAAATATCGTGGGCTTAGTCACACCTACTCAACTATGTGACTGTAGGTCAAAAGCAGCCATAGCTGGAATGTTAACGAATGAACGTGGTCAAGTCCCAATAAAGTTTTATTTGTGCACGCTGAAAGTTCCATTTTATATATGTTTCACATATCGCAAATTACGCTTCTTCTTTTGATTTTTGCCCCCCAAAATGTAAAAATCCATTCTTAGCTCACAAGCCATATGGACACAGACAAAGGGCAGGCTTTGGCCCCGAGGGTTATGGTTGGCTGAAGCGTGATGTAATCTCATATAATCTAATCTTGCATAATTCTAAGCAAAACAAACCAGGCACAGAGGAGTATCAACTACTGAACTCCGTTTCTAAAAAGAAACAAGAGTAATCTACGGGGTCAGAAGTCATGATCAAGGTCACCCTTGGACACACAGGGTCTGGAAGGCGGAATGAGAGCGATCTCGGGGAGGCAGGTGAGCTGTACTGCTCTGTGCTGGGGATGTGGGTCCTGGCCACGAAGTGTGGCCGCCTGGTTGGCTGTACAGTCATGATCTGTGCACTCGATAAGTATGTTCTACTTCAAGCGAAATTTAGCAAGTCGTTCAAATCAAGGTGGGACCACTCAATCAGCTTCAAAAACAGAAGTATCACGAGAACCACAGCCATCGAATTAAATGAATCCTTCCCTGTGAGCGGGTATCAGACAACGCAAGAATAGTTAGTAATTAAAGGCAGATTCAAGCCGCTTCCCCGCTGGCTGTTATCATACTGGCTTCTCTTGTGAGGTGCATTTCATGGTTTAAGGGACGGCCTTACTGGTGTTAGGTTGTTTTCCTCTGTGTTCGTGGGAAATAGCGGTGTTTGCCTGCCTACCCACCCCTCTCTGCGCGCAAATCTGCCATCAATACTGTTAACATAAACAGCATCTGGCAACACATGTTAATGCAGGCCTTCGACCTGCAGCAGAACCTGCCCTGGACCCACACAAAGGAGAAAGGCCAAGCCTGGCTTCTAGACCATTCCAGGAGAAGACGCAGTTAGTTATCTTCTCCCAGTCAGCAGCTGAGTTGCACTGAAATCTATGCTTGTAATTATCACCGTAATTATTACTTTAATACAAATCAGCAACTTCTCAAAACATTACCCTCTAGATGCTACCTGGCTACTGCCAAGACTACACAGATAAAGGACAGATGCCACCGCCCCTGCCCTGCTCGGGTGTGTGAGGACAGTGGCACCCTCAGAGAGGGTCCTTCCACCACAGCCAGACCGCCAGCATCCCCAGTGCCACGTCCACGGTCACTGTCATGCCTGTCCTCTCTTCAGAGAGCGTGAGTCATGTTCTGCATTTTACAGCAGGGTTCGACCTCGGGCGACCCACGCACTGCTGGGTCTCTGCGGTTCCATCATGCGATGGGCGAATGATGACCAGCCTCTTGCAGAAAAGCTCCTGAGCGAATCACTGTGTTAATATTCTGTGCAGTGCACCCGCGGTATCTGACACACAGGCTACCTGGTCACCCTGCCCGAGTTCCAATTCCGAGTCTACTGCTCTGTGACTCTGGGCGATTCCTTCCTCTCCCGAGGGCTCCGTCCCCTCATCTGTGAATGGGAATGATATCATAAGGTCGTCGGAATGATTCGATGAGAATCAATGAGATGCCGCTCAGCACAGAGCCTGGCATGCTGCGGGCATTTACTAGATAACAGCATTATGACCGGTATTATCATCTTGCAGGCAATACCAATAAGCCGAGTAGACTAGACGGGTGGGCCCCGC
>NW_011889194.1:462342-465830 GCF_000151845.1 Pteropus vampyrus
CCTCTTGCAGAAAAGCTCCTGAGCGAATCACTGTGTTAATATTCTGTGCAGTGCACCCGCGGTATCTGACACACAGGCTACCTGGTCACCCTGCCTGAGTTCCAATTCCGGGTCTACTGCTCTGTGACTCTGGGCAATTCCTTCCTCTCCCGAGGGCTCCGTCCCCTCATCTGTGAATGGGAATGATATCACAAGGTCGTCGGAATGATTCGATGAGAATCAACGAGATGCCGCTCAGCACAGAGCCTGGCACGCTGCGGGCATTTACTAGATAACAGCATTATGACCGGTATTATCATCTTGCAGGCAATACCAATAAGCCGAGTAGACTAGACGGGTGGGCCCCGCGGCAAATTGGAAAGTGGTCCCATGCAGGTGGCACCCTCATCCTCTTTGGAGATAAAGGCCAAGATTTCAAAATTTGTCATAGAAACTCCAAATTAGATTTTTATTTGAAATCACCGATTTTAAAATGTTGGCCGTGAATTAAAATTTTTTTAATTAAAAAAAAAAAAAATTAGACGACAGAAAACTCTAGGCTGCCCTTATCCTATCTGCAGCCCAGGCTCCACCCACAGAAGCTGGGTTCACTTGGTCGGTACTTTTGAGTGTCCCCTTTGTTACGTATTCCTTCCCCTTGCTCACTCCGACAAAGAGTTCGTTTGCTCCACGTGACTTTTAACCCTGAAAGAAAGCCAAAATGGCAGTCAGCCTCCCACCTAAAAAGAGTTAATAATCCAGTCCACGCCTGTTTGCCAAGCACCCAAGTTTTCTCTTAACTCCCTCCCTGAGGTCACCCCACCGTTTTCTGTGATCCCTTCATCTTCTAAACAAGAGGAAATCAGAGGTAATAGTTCAAAACTGTCATTCAACAGGACCAGGAGAAAAAGCAGGTCATGAGGGCATTTTACGACAGGAATGGGTCTTCTCTAATGCCTGGTGACAAGCAAACGAGGGTCTTTTTTAGTGTCTTTTATACCGGCTGTCCCTTCTGAGCTGGGGAAGAAGGAGAGAGAGAGAGAGACAGAGAGAGAGAGAGAGAGAGAGAGAGAGAGAGAGAATAAATAGACTTTTGTTTCAAAGAGAACATGGTCCCACATTAAAAAATAAACAGAAAACAGCCACTAGTCTGGAAAAGGAAAAAGAAAAGAGATTTCTCATCACATGTCTAATTAAACCCCGTTTCACAAGGAAAGAAGATGAAGAACTTTTCCACGTCCCCAAAGAAAGGAAGCTTAATGAGGTAAGCACTGTAAGACTCGATCCAGCTCACCTGGCTTTAATACCGTTCTTCAATAACGTATACGTCAGCCCCCCGCCCGCCCCACCCCATTTCCCAAAACTTGTGTTTATTTCATTAGCGTGAATCTGGCTGAGCGCTAAGACTTTGCGAAACTATCGTGCTGTTCTCAGGCTCTGGCTTTATTCTCTCCTTGCTCGTTATAAAGTGATTAGCTGTCACCGCTGCCCTTCTGAATTGCTGTTTGAGCTGCACTGTGCTTCTGCTGCCCCGGTTCTGAATAAGCGAGCCTCGGTTCAGGGTTAACTAGGGGCCCACGGGGGGACCCACTCATCACAGATAACCCCGCATCCAATACACGGGGGCCCCAGCGCAGAGAGTCAGCGTGAAGCCAGCACTCTGTGTGAATCCAAGAGATGCCCATGAAGGGTTCGGACCTGAGCCCTAGAGACGGGTCTGGGGGTCCCTATAACTGTAGGAGCAGCACAGCCAGCCACCAAGGACACCGCCGAGGGCCCACGATGGGACTGACACTCCAACGAGCCCGGGGCACCGTTCCTCCTGATAGCTAACTTAAACCCTTTCCACTTGAACTTCAGAACAAGACAGCTCGCTGTCTCCCAGGGGATCGGGGTGTCTTCAAGATGGTTGCGTCGACCAAACCTTGGCCACTCCCTCAATATCCAAGGTGAGCTCAGGATTAGCATCGGAATTAGCGTTTGGCACTATTATTTAGGTCTTTTCACTGTGTTAACATCTTTTATTTAGATGTTAATCTACCCACACAGTTAGGCAATATGAGCTCTACTGCTGCCATTTTGAAGGACTGGTTGTGTTTATGTATTTCTCCCAATGTACATTTAAAGAAACAGTACAAGTTTTTAAAAACATTCCCCCAAGAAGCAGGAGACGGGTGATGCGGGGAAGTTGTGGCTGCAGTTTTTCGGTCTGGGCGTGGGTTACCCGTAGAGATGTGCGTTTAGAAACATCACGCCCTTTTGTGTGTAATAGTCTATTTCGGTTTTTAAAAAATCATGAAAAATATGCAAAACTTAAGAAATGAATACATTTCGTGCAGATGTGAATAGACGCTCTGTATTAAAAGCTGCTGTCATGTTTGCCCACGCCCCACCTTCAGTCACCGCTGTGTGAGAACGGGGCGGGGGGTGCCATCCTCGGGACTCCTGGGGTCAGCCTAGAGCGACTCTGGCAAAGGCGTCCGTCCAAAATAAGTCCCGACCAAAAATAAACAAAATTAATCCACCGGTTCCAAATAAATCCTCACCCGCGGCCTCTTATTTTCTCTCAGCACCCCGACTGTTCCCATCCCTGTGCGTGCGACAATCTGGTTTTTTAAAATGACCTTAAAACGCGTGAGGGCGGGGGCACCGCTGTCTGACTTGTCCTTGTCCTCACGCAGAGGCTGGCGCACAGCAGGCCCTCAACCACTGCCTGCGGGTTACGGGCAGACGGGTGAGTGGGTGGGCACCTCTCGTGGAATTCACTCCTCATTCGCTCCTTGTCCCCAGGGATCGGACGATGTGAGGAGCCGGCTGGCGCGAACCTCCCACGTTCCTTGGCCCTAAGACAGGGCCCCGTCTGACGTCTGACATTCCCTGAGCCCCAAAGCGCTTTCTCATCGGCGTATCGAATCAGACCCTCACGGCCTAGGGGGAGACTGGGGGCTTGTTCGCTTCCTCGGACGCAAGTGCCAAAGAGACAAAAGTCACAGTTCGTCCCTGACAGAGTCGGAACCCACGCCAAGGTGCTCCGAATGTCCCAGCCTTCCACCTGCCTTGCCAGCTCCCCGACAACTGTCGATGTCCCGACCGATGTCACTCGGGGGGCGAGGCTGTGGGGAACACAGAAAACGGAAGGCGGAGGATTCAAAATCGCATCTTCTACTACCCCCTGACCAAGGAGAAACCAGTTTACCCAACTGGAGAGTTTGATAGCAGAACCGATTCCATTTGCGTTGAGGGCGTTGCCTTCCCAAGGGCCTAGGCTCATAAGGACTTGCGTGTCCTGGAGGTCTTCCAAACAGGGGTTGCAAACTCAACAGCCTGAAGGGGCCGGTAAGACCCAGGGGGTTCTGGGGAACCTGGAGAGTCTCAGCGAGGTGTGGGGGGTGGGGGGTGGGGGCTCCTGCTCGGCTTGGCCGGTGGACAACACGAAAGAATGTGGGCCCAGTGCCGCCGGATCTTGTGACTTTTCAAAGGCATTTCAAAAATCCACATTGTTTTATAGT
>NW_011889194.1:465880-467193 GCF_000151845.1 Pteropus vampyrus
TGTCCCAGCCTTCCACCTGCCTTGCCAGCTCCCCGGCAACTGTCGATGTCCCAACCGATGTCACTCGGGGGGCGAGGCTGTGGGGAACACAGAAAACGGAAGGCGGAGGATTCAAAATCGCATCTTCTACTACCCCCTGACCAAGGAGAAACCAGTTTACCCAACTGGAGAGTTTGATAGCAGAACCGATTCCATTTGCGTTGAGGGCGTTGCCTTCCCAAGGGCCTAGGCTCATAAGGACTTGCGTGTCCTGGAGGTCTTCCAAACAGGGGTTGCAAACTCAACAGCCTGAAGGGGCCGGTAAGACCCAGGGGGTTCTGGGGAACCTGGAGAGTCTCAGCGAGGTGTGGGGGGTGGGGGGTGGGGGCTCCTGCTCGGCTTGGCCGGTGGACAACACGAAAGAATGTGGGCCCAGTGCCGCCGGATCTTGTGACTTTTCAAAGGCATTTCAAAAATCCACATTGTTTTATAGTATTTCCTAATCTCCACATTTCGGTGCCTTTTCATCTTAGCATACTGTGTAGGCCAAACAAGAGCTACCTGAGGCTCCGTCAGGAGGAGACAGAGGCACTGACCGTGGGCCAGCGCCGTCCCTCATCACAGGCCCTTCTAGGTCGGTGCTTCGTGGCCTCTGCATGGCAGGTAAAGAAACGGAGCCCCTAAGGGGCGAAAAGTGACACATCCAGGTCACAGGCTATGAATGGCAGAGCTGGGCTGTGTGAACCCCTGATGCTGGAGTACTACTCCCCACAACTAAATGTCACAACATGCATCCCAGGCCCTGCAGCAGCATCTGGTCCCCTGCTCCCCTTATTCAGCTAAAAGGAGAGCTTGAACCCCGTGAGTGCGGCAGCCCGGGCCTTGTGCCCAGCAGTTCTGGGGGCGGCAAGAGACTTGAAGGCTTCTGGGCCCCTGAATCACACCATTCCTGGCTGCCACCTGTGCAGAGGACACCGTCCTCTTGTGCCCAAGAGGCCACCACAGAGAAAGGGGATCAGCAGTGAACTGGGCTAGGGTGTGAGAGGAACCTCTCTGTTGACAGGCTATCGGCGGTGGCCCTAACCCTCACCTGCTGGATGGGTCCTCGCCAAGGGCAGGGAGCACATCTCCCTGCACACAAAGGCAGTTCCAGGGCTGGGCACAGTGCCTGCCATGCTCTGTCAAAGTGGAGGGAGGATGGATGGATGGATGGATGGATGGATGGATGGATGGATGGATGAACGGATGGACAGACAGATGGATTCATGAATGGATAAACAGATAGGAGGGAGAGGGAGGAGGCAGGAGCAAGGGACAAAAGACTCGCTGACTTT
>NW_011889194.1:468328-473712 GCF_000151845.1 Pteropus vampyrus
TGTGACCGAATCCACTACCTACTGCCTTGTTAAATGAGTCCTACCGATTCCAAGAATGTGGACCTTTGCAGGATGCTTTGAAGAGGGAGGCTGCATAGTTAGGAGCGCGGACTGCCTGGGTTCGAATCCTGGCTCTGCCCTTTCGACCTGTGGACCTTGGGAAAGCTGCTTATGCTCCCTGGGCCTCGGGTTGTTGACTATGGCATCAGGTTTAAATGAGTTGGTATTTGTAACCCACCAAGGACAGGGTCCGGTTACATTAGGCACCCTGATTGTTGGCTACTGAAACTGTAATGGCACGTGGCTTGAAAGAATAAATGAGTTAATATATACGAAGGGCTTAAAACAGTGCCTGATGCATCGGGACTGCTGTGCAGGCATTATTGTTATTAATATTATTATTATTTTATTATTATTAGTCTTCTATTTGTCTTATCATTTAGGGATCTGATTCAATGAAAATTGCATATCTGCTCCTCTCCGAGGGTTGGCATATTTTTAGGAACCTACGGTAAGAAGTGAGAAAAGTGATGTGAAGGTTTTTCAGGAGTGATCTGGCTGCCTTTAGGGTTTTTCAAAGATCTGCACCGCCACGGCGCTCGCGAGTCCGTCTGCCTGCTGGAATGGGGGCAGAGCTGCGCCTGGACCCCAGTGCTTCGCGAGCGAGCAGCGTCCCCTCTCCAAGCCCCTGTTCCCCCACCTCTGGCGAAGGGGGAGAGCAATGGTTCTATCCCTCAGGGATGGGAAGAGTCACCGAGACAGCGAGACGACGCCTGCAAAGCCTTCATCATCCCTGCCACGTAATCGGCACTCAGAGGACCAGCGGTTTCCAGCCAGGTGTCCCCGGTTCCAGTTTTGTGTGAGCTTCTTCCATCAGACTTTTTCTGGGGGAGGTGAGTATCATGTACGCGGAATGCCTGAAGCACGCCTGGCAAACAGCTGGCGCTCAATAAGTGTTAGCACTCGTCCCCTACCACGTTCCGTCCTGCTCCCAGGTGGACACGCACAAGAGCTGGATGCTTTCTACTGCCTTGGATTCCTCTCGAACCCCACTTGGGGTGGGGGAATGAACGCTAATGGAGGAAGAATCGCTCCTTTTCAAACATACCGTTCTGATTTTAAAAACCTCGGCTCAGATTTGAGCATTTATCATGTGCTCACATCGGGGGTCACAAGTATGGAAGTGGCAAAGAGCAGAGCTGGGACTTGACCCCAGGCGTGACAGACCCAGGACACTTACTGGAGTGGAGGCCTCCCATCTGCGCCGGGGCCTGGCGCACATCTTCTGCGACCTTTTTCTCCTGTTCTCACACCCCTTCTTTTGAAATTGGGTTTTGCTGGGGTCGAGTTTGGATTTTATTTCTTTTCTAAATTTCTCCTAAAGCATTTCTCTTTATTTCTGATCGATAGGGACCAGGATCAATAGAAATGGGGAGATGCAGAGGGGGAAAACGGGAGTGTTATCATAAGAGACAAGTCTTAGAACAGTATTAACCAAAACACAGGCTCCTGGTCAGCCCTTAGCCCACACACTCCACTTACATCGGCATCGTACAGTTTCGTCTTTCTGCACGTAGATTTACGAACCCACTCGTCACAAATACTCTGGGTGGGAGTGCAAAGCCTTACTCCAGACATCCTTAAGGATACTTTGTTTTCTGGGGAAGCACAAACACGCACACGCGCGCGCACACACACACACAAACACACACACACACACAACGTCAGGTCTGCTCCAGCTCAAGACACCAAATTTCCACTTCTATTAAGACCACGGAACAGAGTTAGACAGTCCCCAGCGAATAGGGCTTTACACCTTGGCTTCCTATTTGCAAAACAGTAATAAGCATTTTGTCACTCAATCTCCTGGAATATTAAAAAACAAACAAACAAACAAAAAAGAATGCCCAAAGTGTAAGAAAATTGGAAGGAAAGCGTATATTATATAATATATATGTAATATATTATATACACGCCCATACTGTATACACGTCTAAATATATATAGACCTATGTGTATGATCATTTCTACTTGTATTTATCTGTTTTATTTGACACTTCCAGTATATGATTAAGCAGATGGCAACATGTGCAGTAAGATAAATATTGTTCAATGATACATATTTCTGTATACGAAGTGTAATACACTGCTCAAGCAAAATAAAACTCCATTGAGAGTGTGAAAAAAAAAAATGAACCGTCAAATAAAATACCCTCTGTTCTCTGCGGTCTCAAAACATTTAGATAGAAACAAAAGCTACGCCTCTGAGGCTGTTAGAACCATAGGCCAGAGGCACGCTGCAAACAGTGAACCGATTTTTCAAAGTCGGTGCCAGCGACTGAGAAAGCCCTGAGTTATCTGAGACATGTGAAGTATGAGGAATTTCTGCCGAAAAACTCAACATTCCGAAGGGGTCAGATAGCACCGAAACCGTGTTCTACTTCAACCGTGTGTGCGTGCGTACGCGTGTGTGCAAGGACAATAAAAAAACCAGATTTCTTAAGTGAAACCTACTGAGTAAGTTTATCTAAGGACACGAGGAATAAATGCGAGGACGTGGCGAGGATCACTGGGGGCGAAGGGAAAAATAAATAAATATTCCTTAAGTTCACGCATACAGGTCTCCTTCGATTTCTCCAAATCGATTCGGAACCTGTAGTGTGATCTTTCTGACACTTTCCCCGGTGTGCCCTCCCTTCCTAAGTGAGCCCATCTGTTTCTTAAATTCTGAGATGACAATAAAATCCACAGCTTACCGGAGACCCAATGGGGGAAAAAATAATCAGGGTCACAGCCACACAACTCAGCTGCAATCCAGCCAATAATTCTAATATCTAAGGGCCCTGAAAGAGGCCGGCAGGAAAAGAGAAGCTTGCAAATCTATTATGCACATGACCACTTGCCACCATCCTCACGCCCTCTGACTCTGTCTGCTTGAGAAACTGGTTGGTTCTTCTTGGCTTCTTAAAATGCGCCAAAATACAATCAGTTCCTTCCACGGGGGCGCAGCTCCCCAAACACAGAAGGTACAGATGCAGACGCTCTGGGTGTCTAGGCACAATGCCTGCCTGGCACTCTTGGGGGACACGCCCACCGCCACCGCCATCACCACCGGCCACCGCTGCCACCATCACCATTGGGACAGCAGACTCCCTCTGCACGCCAGAAGCCCAGTTGCCCACTCCAGCCCGCCCCACAGAGCACAGACATGAAGCATCAGCTTCCAAGCATGTGCCTCACCAGCTCTTTACAAGAGCCATCTGGAAAATCACAGGGAATTTTTTTTTTTTTTTAATGTCCCTCTCCTGAATCTAGCTCCAAAGCACCACGCCAGCAGCCCCAGCAGGGTCTGCAAACAAGCCGCATGTTGCAAGGGCCTCGGGGGCTGGCGAAACTGTCTGGTCCTCTCCTAGCTTGCCACCAAAGCTCAGGCAACACCCGACTTTGGGAACAGCCTGCCCCCTTCTGGTCTCCTTGAGCTCCGTGGAAGGGCAGGGGCTGGGTGGGCACAGCTAGAGGAGGACAGACCCCCGTCCCCCAGCAAGTCTCTGCTGTGATTTCAGGATCTCGCAGGGCACAGGGGTAGACGAGGGGGAGGGAAAAAGAGAGGAGACGGACAAGCAGATAAAATAAAATACAAACCCAGGAGAGACAACAGTAAACGACAGCATGGTAGACAACTATGAAAAAGAGAGAGGGGAAAAAAAAAAGAAAAAAAAATACATGTCTGTCTATATCAGAAGGTGAAGAAATTGAGACATCGGGAGATGTGGGTGGGGGCAGCTCACTAAACGTGCAGGGGAAAGCAGAGTTTCCGAAAAGCAGAGCAGCTCTGCTGCTGGGGCTGCCATTCCAAAGGGACTAGAAAAGGCAAAACGGCACGTTCCCAGCTACCTTTCCCGCTGCGAAGCTCCCAGGCTGAGCCGGGAGGCCAGGACGAGACACTGAACCGAATGCACAAAGCGCGGTGTGGACGGCACGCTCGCATGTCCGGAGCCTGGGAAGACACCAGCCAGCCAGGCCCTCTTCCTCCTACTTGTTCCAACAGGTGGCATCTGCACCCAAAAGGCACCTCCCGACCCCGGTCTCAATCCCAGATGCAAAGGACACGGTGAGCTCCGTGGCTCCCCCATGTTCCCACCCGGGGCCGGTGCGCACGTCCTGAACCTCGTCCCAACCCATCTCGCCGCAGGGCTCCAAATCCAGAAAGAGCCTGACATGGCATATCTGCCCGACGCGTTGCGACCCACTCCCGGAGTTCAAGGCGGCGCCCGAGAGGACCCTGTGCTGTACATAAGAGGCTACAGGACCCTGGAACGTTCTGGCTCTCCATCGGGCCTCTGAGGCCACTCGCAGGGGCCAGCTGGGCCCCGCTGCCCGCACGGACCTGCCAGCAGCACCATGAACTGCCATCGCGTCACGCCTTCGGGCTGGCCAAGGGGGTCGCCAAGGGGGTCGCCGTGACTCTGAAGAAGTTTAGCAAAGCAACAGCATCACACTGTGTCTGAGGGCAGTGAGGGCTCCCAAAGTGACAAACGACAGAGACATGTGTTCGGTGCCTAGGGATCCTGAGGCTACCACCTGGTGTCTAATGTCCCCCAAGAGCTAGGAGAATCCCCGTAGCCAAGTGGCATGAAGAAGACACGGGCAGACACGCTGCTCTCCTCCAGCCTTGAGACAGACACCCGCACCCACGCGTGCTGAGACCCTGGCCCAGGGTAGGGTTGGGACTCTGACCTGTCCTGTGAGCTCCTAGGTCGGTGGGCTCAGCGAGGCAGCCTAAGGAAGGTGTGAAAGGCACCGCAGGAGGAGTTGGGGGACAGGGCGAGAAGACACCCAGATGGCCCCAGAAGATCTGCCGAAGGGACATTTTCAGAGCCCAGACTGTTCACACCCAAGCAGGGGAACGAAAACCAACAGCAGCCCAGGTCACTACGGCGAGATCGGACACACAGCTGGTGACGGATTCGGCTGCGCACCCTACACAGAGGCACAGTCCAGGGTCCTGGCCGGACACTGGGGAGCAGGATGAGGGAAGTCAGCGAGGGCGCCGGGAAGGGGCGAGGTTAGAGACGGAGGAGGGACAGGCGGGAGTCAGACCCCCAGAGAGGAGAGACAGGGATCCAGGGTAAGACCAGACACCGAGACGGACGGAGCCTTGACACAGGGACACGGCTGGGGATCTGGGACACCGATCGCAGACCCCCGTCCGTCTCAGGCCAGGGCAAAGGAACGAGGTGGCAGGCAGGGCACTGAGGTGCCAGCACCCAGCTCGGCAACACCCGCACACGCTGCGAGAACCGCCCGCCGGCGGCGACTGAGGTCCCCGGGCCACGTCCACTCAGCGCGCGGGCGAGCGAGGCGCCCACACCCGCAGGCACCGA
>NW_011889194.1:474138-480285 GCF_000151845.1 Pteropus vampyrus
AAAGGAGGAAGGAAGGGAAGGGGGCGGGGGCGCGCAGAGGGGACAGACCTTCGCCACCACAGGAGCGGGAGTGGGCCGGGGGACAGATAAAGGGGCCGGGGCAAGAAGGAGGAGGGGGAGCGTTGGGAGAGGGGGAGCCCGCTCGGAATCGAGGGGGGCCGGAGAGGGGTTGGAGGAGGAGGGTCTGCGGGTCCCGAGATCCTGCCTCCCGCGTGGGAAGCGAACGCGAGGCGCCCCGGAGTCCGCGGTGCTGGGAGCTTCTCTGCGCACCAAGGCCGCCGCCGGGCAGGTGGAGACGTGAGGGGCGGCCCAGGAGTGTCAGAGCCACGGCAGGGTCTCGGGCACAGATCCCTGGATCCTGGGCTTAGAGTGGCGGGGAGGAGGCGATGAATGAGTCTCTGTGAGTGACTTCTGAATCACACCCACCCTCTAGTGCCAACAGTGTATTAAGTGCTTCATTGAGTCACTTCTCTGGTCCCGAAGGACCCACGAGTCAAGAGCCTCCAAACCCGGTTGGCGAGCAAGGGCTTTGGCGAGGAAAAGGAGACCCGAGGAGTTTCTCGGGGCTTCGCAGACTGCGAGCCTCCAGATCCCGCCCCCCCGAGCCAAGCGCTTCTCCTCAAGCAGCCTGAAGTCCGTCCGTTTCCAGCCTGGGTCTGGGCAGGGCTGGGCTCTGGAGTGGGGTTGGGGGTGGGGGTTCTGGCCTTTCGAAGTGGAGTTCTTTTCCATTCCGGCTGGACTGTCCCGGTGACCTTGAGCCAGGAGGATCCTCCCTGGGCCTGGGCTCCTCCTCCGTCAAGGAGGGTTGAGAGTGTGGCTCCCAATGGACTTAAGTTTCATCCCCAGCCTTCTCTGACTAGGTCTTTCCAGTCTTCTCCTCCCTTGTCCTCTCGCCCAGGGCGTTCTACACGGCAGCTCTGGACACAGACCAGCGGAGAGAGGGAGTGGGTGTCCCCAGTGGGAACAGGACTTAGCACGATGAGACCACAATAGCACATCCAATCCTTAGCTTGTGAATCAGGGACTCAAGATGAATGTTTTGCATCTTGTCTGCTGTGCTTTTAAACCTCGTCCTAATTTTTAAACGGAAGGAAGTGGGGGAATAAAGAGGATCCATCCGAGAAGGTGGGGAGGGGGGGGGGACGAGATCCCTTCCTCCACTCAACAAAAGTCCATGAACTTCAGACTTGCGTCTGACACTGGGCCAGGCGCAGAGGCCCACAGGTGAGTTAGCAAGCTCGGGGTCTAGAGGGAGGAGCCAGATGTCCGTGTCTGTCACTGAAAAGCCGTGAGGTCACTGTCACTTCAGAGAAGTGCTCAAAGTGTCATGGGTTCTGGAGGGCGGGACTGATCACGCAGAAAATAAGGTTTGACCCGGCAGCTCAGAACTGCGGCCTGGGCTTCTTTTTCTTCCCATCTCTCCTCTCGGCCTCTCATGCGGTCGGCGTCATCTTGAGGTTCTCTCTTCATGTCACGGCCTGGCCTCAGGTGCTGGGACTACTTGTAGCCTGTGTTCATTTCTAGCCCAGAAGAAGGAGGGGCCGGATTGCCGGCATCCTCCTCAAAGGCCCAGAGACGTTTTCTGATTGAATCAGCTTTGGGTCGTAGGTCACTCCTAAATCAAGCACTGTGGCCGGGAAGAGAGAATGTGCAGATCAGGGCTCATTCATCACCTCTGGCCCTGGGGAGAAGCTAGCCTCTCCTCACCTGGAACCACCTGGATTTCTGTAAGGGTCGGAGAAGGAGGAAAAGGGTCCGGGGGAGGAAGCCACCATCAGCTACTTCATGCCAGCCACCATGAAGCTACATGACCTTAGGCAAGTCACTCTCCTCCCAGGACCTGTTTCTCTAATGCCAAACGAGGGATTGAATGAGATCATCATGTCCCCAGAACTCTTCCTCGGTGTCTAAACAGAGCTTCCTAGTCCCAGCAGAGGCTTCTCTGGGGACTCTTGGCACCACCCCCCTCCCCAACCTCCACTCTCCCCAGCTCTTCTTTGCTTCAAGGTCTCGGCTGCATTTTTCCTCTAAGTAGCAACGATGTTATCTGCTTCCTGCACGCGACACATTGAACCACAGTCCTTTGGGGCCCACGCGCCGGTTCAGCTCCCCCCGGGGGCCGCAGGCTGAAGGAGTGAGGTTAAGGATCCAGGACCCCAAGTCCCTGGAGAGAGACGGCATTGCTTGTTTATCTCAACTCATAAAAAGCCACGCGAGAAAGAGGTTTAAAAGCTCCGGGCAGGTTATGGATGCCATAAACGGCTTATGGGAGGTTTTCAGGATGAAAAATCACCCGAGAGAGAAGAGCAGGAAGGTGAGCTCCTAGGGTCACTGAGACCATCTTCCGGCTCCGAGACGGACAGACGGCCTGTCACTCATCTTCATGGAGCCTGATGTATAAGACAGAGCTGCGAGAGACTCTGGCTGCAGCAGCCGTGGCAACAGCAGCAGCAAGTTTCTTTAGAATTTTTAAAGCTTTTTCGGTCATTTATCGGACCCGATTATGCACCGGGGGGCATCATGCTGGGCGAGCGAAATACAGAGAGGAAGAAGATTCCCCGAGGAATTTTTCTTTTTAACTACGGTTCCTACTCTCGCGTTAACCGTGAGCCCCAGAGCTCCAAAGAAATTCCGTGTGATCTGCCCGGAAATCAGGGCAAGTGGGGTCTTCGCCCTTAACGGAGCTGTCACACGGACCCCCAGCTCTGCCGCTCTCAACTGAGATTTTCGGCGTCGGTCGTTTACCTTCTCCGTGCCTCAGTTTCCCCACCTGTAAACGGGGGATAATGACAGGCCCTTTCTCATAGATTTCCTCTAAGGATTCAGTGAGATAACCCATGTGAAGATTTTTTTTTTTCTGTAGAGAGGGGTGCCTAGTAAGTGCTCAATAAATGTGAGGTGTTATCTGTTTCCTTAATGACAGCAGGGCAGTGTCAGTGATGAGTGTCCGAAGGTATCAGAGGGATAAAAGCATATTCAGGGGAGGCTGCCTGGAGGAAGCGGCACTAAATCCAGACTTCCATTTCGGTAGGAGTTTCTAAGGGTGAGGACCTCGCCTCGATGAATCCCTGCTCTCTGCGGCCCTTTGCAAAGTTCAGGGGCGGATAGGAGTAAATTCTGGCGGATAGGAGTCAGGTGCTCACAAGTTTGCAGAATCCATCAGCATCTCCGGGACTTTTTAGTCGTGTGATTTTAAGCAGAGTTGCTTAACGTTACTGAATCTCAATATTCCGGTAAAAGGTGAAGGACAATCACACTCCCTGTGTCTCAAGGCCGCTGGGGGTAGGGGCTGAGGATCAGGGTATCTTATGCGACAGAGTGTCATATATTTCATATGAAATGTTGGCGCCGGCCAGTGGCAGAGTTGAAGGAAGGTTAGCCTGGACGTGTTGGCAGCTGGCCTGTAAAGAAATATCCTCCCTTCCCTTCAGGTCATCCTGACAAGGTACTGGAGAGCCAGGGCATGGCACGTCGCCTCCTGAATTTAAATCAAGTTCATGGGTCAAATTTACTCAAATGTATGTTGCTGTTGTTGTTGTTGTTGTTGTTGTTTTAAATCTTAATCATGTGTCTGTTTCTTTTTGGTTTATTAGAACTCGTTTTTACCCAGATTCTTCAAATTGACCCTGACTTTGCCCTTAAAAAATGAAAAACCTCTCCCTAGGTTTCACTTCCGTAGCAAACAGAAATCATTGAGGTGGGCCATCTGTTTCTGAGCGGCAGCGGCAGAGTCATGCACAGAACTTTGTCGCATTTTGCTAGGAGTCCCTGGTTCTCTCTGACGAGGGCATGCAGGCGCCAGGATTCCTGGGCACAGCGAGGTCGGAGGATACCGAAGGTCCCTGGGGACCGCCGAAGGGCACGAGGCCATGGACTCGCATCGCATGTGCCCTGCCCCTCCACTGCATCCAAGAGAAGGAAGCGGCCTCTAATAGATCAGACCACAGGCATAGGTAGGCGACACGCCCTGCCAGACACCCAGCTGTGCTTCTGAAACCTGTGGTTTTTCCAGCGAATCGTCCACGCCCCCGTGTATCAGCAGAGGGAGCTCTAGGTAGCAGATAACTTTCCTCTAACCACACTCTTTCCTGGAGCAAAGACCTGGACGCAGCCAGGAAAAACGGGGGGCTATTTAGTGGGGGTGGCATCCTTCCTATGCAGAAGGAACCCCTACCGATTTGCAGGGGTAAGGTGTATGGGTGGGGGGTGGGGGTGGGCCCGGGGGTGGGGTGATCAGGCAGAGGAGGAGACGCTGAATGAAGGAAGGACATATGAAAACCAGAAACCACCACACTGCGTAACGGCTTATCTCACTTTACTCTCTCCCAGCATCTTGACCCCGTGAGGTCCCACAGCTTTTAGGCTACCCTGGCTACAGTGTGACATTTGAAAAGGAGACACACTCCGGGTCTAAGTCTTAGACTATCTTGGCAGACATTGTTTTCTCTCTTTAAAAAAAATATTTATGGGGTGTGTGAGTGGATCCCAACCTGGCCCCTGGGGTGATAGATTTAGGACTGTGCCAAGGATCGCAGTGACGATGGTGGTGATGATGATGACGATGATGATGATGATGATGATGATGATGGCGGCGATGGTAAGAGTTAACATTTATCGAGCATTACCTATGTGCCAAGACTTGTGTTGGGGACTTCGACAAATAATAGCCACCAAATATTAATTGAAAATCTACTCAATATGCAGGAGGGCGCTCGAACTGGGGATTCGGTGAAAATAAGACGTGGGAGGTCCCTGCCCCGGGGCCAGAAGGGGCCAAGACAAGGAAATAAATACGTAAACAATAATATCAGCGTGCCACATCTGCTAGACTGACTCAGATAGGGCAGGTTTAAACAGGCTCATCCGGGAGAACGTCCTGAGAATGACACTCGAGTGTTTCATGATCTGTCTCATAAAATGCGACTATTTGAGGAGCCTGAGTTTCTTTTATGCTCCAAGCATCACCTGTCGGCTGGATAAATAACGGTGGATCTATTTTTTCACATGTGTACACATGCTATTGTGATGTATAAATGAACAATATTGTTCAAATGAACAGTAATTCTTTTGTCATTTTGGCTTTTTTCTCAAACGAAGATTAATAAAAACTCAACTATTTGCCTGGGTGCGACAGGGGTATGGAATGAGTTAAGAAAAGTCGATAAAAAAAAAAGTAAAAAAAAAAATACCATCTTACAAAAAAGGATCGCGAGCAACTGATATATTAAAGCTCAAACTTTTTAGTCCAAACACCCTGTTATTTTATTAACGTAACCCTCAGCCCTCGCGGAGGTCCTCTGTGTTACAGAGCTTTCTGTCTAGCCCCTGGATCTTTAAGTTGGTAGATTCGGTGTCGTACCCCAAACACATCTTCTCCCACCTCGTTTGTGTCTGTTCTGCACCTCCCCGCCTGGGAATCCTCACCATCCCTCAAGTCTCTTTTGCTCGTGCATCTCAGAAATCCATTCCAAAGAGACTTAAGGGAACAAGGAGTTTATTAGAAGACTATTGGATATGCTCGAGTCTGCTGGCTGCCTACCGAATACCCATTGTTCCCTTCTTGCTTGATAAAGAATCCTGGTTTAGGTAGGGTGATGGCATACCCAAACGGTAGGGGTGATGGAAGAAAGAACTGTATGTATCATTGTGGAGTTTCCCAGAAATCCTTCGGGGAGGAGGGTGTGCTAAATCAGCTGGGATGAGTGCCCTTCCACCTGCCATTCCCATTCTTTCTGTCCGGAATGTAGAAAGGATAGCTGGAGCTCCGGCAGCTATGTCGTCACCATGAGGACAGAAGCCAGTACACGAAGGGATGAACCAGAAAGACAGGCGAAGCCTGGGTCCCTGATCCCTTTGTGGTGCCTGCTGTGCATGACTCGCTCTTGAACATTTTTTCAAAGCTAGGAGAAAGCCCCCCATTGGTTGAAGCCACTCGAGCTGGGTTTCTGTTTCCATAGCGGATACACTGAGGCGTGTGATGATGGCATTGAACGATCTAAGCGAGAGAAGGTAAAGCTGGGCCTGGGGAAGACCTGGAACCGGAGACGCAAACACCCACGTCAGTCTCTTCATCCCGCCTCTGCTTTACTCTGCGAATTTGATTAATTCTCTCTCACAGCAAAAAAAAAAAAAAAAAAAAAAAAAAAA
>NW_011889194.1:481650-483840 GCF_000151845.1 Pteropus vampyrus
TCACTGCACAGCAGGTGTCAGTTCCCCCTGCCCCTCTGGCCCACGGGGTGATGCAGAGGGGACCCAGGTGGATGCCTGTGCACACGGCTGAGAAAACCCCAGGTGTTCTAATGGGTTGCAAGCAAACCGGTTCAACCTTCGCACCAGAGAGAGACACTCTCTTTATCAGCCTGGACGGCAGACACATCGGCCCCAGTGGGGGGGGGGGGTGTGCCTCTATTTACCAACAATGCTCGTTATTCAAACATCCTTGGAAAGTTGTCGGGAATAGAGAGCCACGGGGGCGTCTGCAGAAACACCAGAAGTCCGTGGAGCACGGTCTCCCTGTAACACTAAAGAAACCTTGTCCAGAACAGAACTCTTGATCTTCCTCCCAAAACCTGCTCTACCCGAAGCTTCCCTGTCGCAAGATCTCTGCGCCCCCCTCCCCCCGGCCCCTGCCTCTCATAGCGCCGCGTCCACTGCATTAGCACACCTGTTGGCTCCGCCCCCGCTGCCATCACCTAGGCCCAAGTCCCCATCATCCCCTCGCCCCTTGATTTATGTGGGAGCCTCCTGACTGGGAGCTGGCTTCTAACCCTACTCTATTCTCTGCAGAGCAGCCAGAGTACTCAAGGAAACTTAAGTGGGATTCTGTCATTCATGTCTCTACTCAATACCCCCAATAGGTCCCCACTTCTCTTAGACGTAAAGCCAACATCCATGTAAGAGTCTGCGAGGTCCGTCAGCATCCAGCCCTCGTGGTCTCTCTCCCCTCACGCTCCCCCATCCCCCTTACTCACACTCCCCGCCATTGCCTTGGCTTCTTTGCCAGCTCTGGAACACACCTGGCAGGCCCACCTCACGGCACTGCTCTGGTGACTCATCTGTCTGGAATGCTCTTCGCCTGAGTTTCTGCGTATCTTTCTTACCCACCTTGTTCGAGCTTGTGCGCAAAGGTCACCTTCTCCTTCAAGCCTTTCCGGACTATCGCAGTGGAATCACAGTGCCCCGGCCAACACTCCCAACCCCCCTGGCTTCGTCCTGTTGTTTTCTATAGCCCTTATCATGTTTCACGTAGAAGTCATTTGCCACAAGTATTTTTTTTGCCTTTATTATCCTACTAGATGATAAGCTCTGAAGGCAAGTTTTGTCTGTTTCATTCACTACTCAACCCTCAACACTAAGCGCTTGGCACACAGTAGGTGTTCAATTAATATTTGTTGGATCAACAGATGAATCATTCCCTCAATCGCAGTCCAAAAACCTCTCCGCAAAGGGTGTCGATTATCCTGACTTGGGTTGAGTGCTCGGCTGGGACTCGTCGGCCGTAGTTACAGGAATAGGGTCCCGTAAGAACACAGAGAACCCATGTCACCCAGGCGAGGAGGAGACCATTCACGGGACCAGCTGTGCTGCAGACGTCACGTGCAGCCACGTGGCGGCTGAGAACAAGGTTCTGGACCCAAACCACCCCATCTGGATCCTGCGTCTACTCCTTTCTGACGCCGAGGTTGTGGCAAGTTGTGCGACATCCTCGTTTCTTCCAGGAAGACATCTCGCCCGTCTCCTGGGATTGTCCTGACACTTAACCCCATCAACGTGAAAGAGCGGTTGGAGCAGTGCCAAGCACATAGTAACACCAATTACAAAAACTGAAAATTATAAAAAAATGAAAACTTGATAAAATAAATACATGTATTTTTTGAAGAAATCCGTACTCCTTCTTTTCCCCTATCGAGCAGAAATAGAAATAAAAATAAGTGAGGACATGGAAAATTGCATAGCCAACCTACGAACTCAATTCAATAGATATACGCAGAAACATGATTGCCTTAATGGAAAGTAAATATTGTTTCCTAATATTTATGTTATCTGTCATATACCTGGATGTAAAGAAAGCCTCCACAAATGAAATAAAAGAAATTTTCCTTAAGCCAAATTCTTTGATAATGATCTAATAACACCAGAAATACATTTTTTTTACAGCTTAAAACTGACAAACAATCCCAGATAACAAAATTCAATCTTTTTTTTTTTTAAAGCAATAAACAAGAGAACATCTATAACAGAATTTATGGAATACAACAAAAGCTGTTGTCAGAGGAAAATTAATAGACTTCGGTGCCTTCATTACAGAGAATAAGGTATACGACAATAAGGGAACTTGTTACAAACACCAGGAGGTTAGAATAAGAACAAAATAAACTA
>NW_011889194.1:483890-492372 GCF_000151845.1 Pteropus vampyrus
TCTGTCATATACCTGGATGTAAAGAAAGCCTCCACAAATGAAATAAAAGAAATTTTCCTTAAGCCAAATTCTTTGATAATGATCTAATAACACCAAAAAAACATTTTTTTTACAGCTTAAAACTGACAAACAATCCCAGATAACAAAATTCAATCTTTTTTTTTTTTAAAAAAGCAATAAACAAGAGAACATCTATAACAGAATTTATGGAATACAACAAAAGCTGTTGTCAGAGGAAAATTAATAGACTTCGGTGCCTTCATTACAGAGAATAAGGTATACGACAATAAGGGAACTTGTTACAAACACCAGGAGGTTAGAATAAGAACAAAATAAACTAAAAGAAATTCTGAATCGAAAATTAATAGCGATAGAATCTGGATGTAACGGAATAGAAAGCGTAAGTTGCAGAAAGATAAATAAATTCCAAGACTCGCTTTTGAAAATGCCAGAATAACGCCACCCACAAGTCCGATTAAAGAAAAAAAGAAAACACGATTATTTCAAAAAGAACCCATAACCGAAGGTACAGAGAGAAGAAAAGTGGAAGGTCTCCTATAAAAGGAAATCAACTAAATGTATGCAATTCTATGGCAATGCATTTGATAGCTGAGAGGAAATGGTTGATTTCTTGAAAAAAAAAATACAAAATGACTCAAGAAAAGGTAGACAACTTGCAGAAACCAATTACCAAAAAGAGATAAAAAATTTATCATTGAAAATGTGCCCACAAACCACAGAGGTTCATAGCAGAGTTCGATGTGACCGTATGTAAAAAAAAACAGATTACTCCAATGTTATTTAAACAATCCCACGTCACACACAGTGGTTCTCAGACGTGACTACATGACAGAATCACCTGGTGAGTTTTTTAAAACTAATGATGTCCAACTCCACTCGCAGAAATTCTCACTCAGTCTGAGTGGGGTGTGCCCGGTATAACATCTTTTTTTAAATAATATTTTATTTTTTCAATTACAGTTGACATACAATATTATATTAGTTTCAGGTGTACAGCATAGTGATTAGACATGAACACAACTTATGAAGGGGTCACCCTGATAAATCTAGTCCCCATCTGACATTATACATAGTTATTACACTATTATTGACTGCGTTCTCTATGCTATATTTTACATGCTCATGACTATTTTGTAACTATGCCAGGTATAGCATCTTAAAATAGCTCTCCAGATGATTCTAACGTGCAGCCAGGGTTGATAACCTCTGCCATAGAATGTAATGAGGAACTCTGCAATTCTTTTAAAACCTAGTTCTGATCAACACAGCACCAGAAGAGAAAATGATACATAACTTTCATTTATGAATAAGACAGATACTTTACCTAAACTACTAGCATCAAATGAATGATGTGTTATGACCAAGCAGAGTCTATTCCAGGAATTCAGGGTTGGTTTGATTCAGGGACTTTATCAACAGAACCCATCCATGTATCAAAGGTGAAGATGAGAAGATATTTAATTAAATTTGGAAATCATCCCTAATAAATCACCAAGTAAAACATTATAAAAGGAAATCACCTAAATATTATGAAGACTATTCAACAACACTATTCGAAATGGTGAAAATTGAAATGTTTAAATAAATACAGATGTTCTTGTCCAGGAATTCAGGGTTGGTTTGATTCAGGGACTTTATCGACAGAACCCATCCATGTATCAAAGGTGAAGATGAGAAGATATTTAATTAAATTTGGAAATCATCCCTAATAAATCACCAAGTAAAACATTATAAAAGGAAATCACCTAAATATTATGAAGACTATTGAACAACACTATTCGAAATGGTGAAAATTGAAATGTTTAAATAAATACAGATGTTCTTGTAAATGCATTAAGATAAGAAAATAAAATAATGAGTGTAAGCCTTGGGGGAAAAAAACCCTTAACCTCTCTCTTTCCTGATGGCTTGTTTGTATACTAAGGAAAACAAACTCTAGTAAGAAAATTTTAAAACGATAATTATACTAGAATCAATGGGGTAGTTGTAAAGCGGCAACAATAAAATTATACAATATTAATATCTTTTCTCTATACTAATAATGACTTTGCAATGGATATGGGGAGAAGTTAGATGGAAAAAAATATTATCTCGGCGATGACAGCGTCAACTACAAAATAACGTAGAAAAGCACTAAAGAAGAAAGGTTCAGGAATTACATGAAGAAAACTATTTTTAAAATAAGCTTCAAAAATTCATTCGATTTTAGAAAACAAGATGCATACAAATGGAAATAAACATTACTTTCTAGAGTGGGAAGATTGATGTAAAATGCAAATCTTACCAAAACGAATAAATTTAAGTTAAAGTTTCAGTATCAAAAAAATCAGTATCAGAATATCGATGGCGTGGTTTTGTGGTGGAGGGAGGGAAGAAAAGAAATTGGATTAAACGAATTGAAGAAGAAATACCCTAAAAAGCCAACACATAAATAAGTCAATAAGTAAATAAATGGCAAGTTTAAACTTGACTTAACTTATATCAGAATATTCCATAAAGTAGATTATAAGCAAATAAATATGGTATTGCCGGGTTAACAATAGGAAAACAAAAAGCAGATCAATATATAACAAAGGTGATATCTGATCCAGTAGGGAAATATGGTTTATTTAAACTATATTCTTGCCCAACTGATTTTCCGTTGGAAGAAAATAACGTTGGACTCTTACCTTATATCGTGTACAAGAAAATTCCAGAGAGATTAAGGTCTTGAATGTAAATGAACCAAAACAAAACAATGAAAATTGATGAAGAGACAGAGAAAGAAAGAAAGGAGAAAAGAACTCTTTCAGAATCAACTACAATAGGAGGAAGAAGGGTTGGAGGGCTTGACTTGAAAAAGGGGAGACCATTTTGAACAAATCGAACCTTATAAACGGGGAAAGAAAGAATGAAGCCTTGATTCGTGCTACCCCCTGGATGAGTCTCAAACACGTGCTCAAGAAAGAAGCCAGACACAAAAGACCACATACTGCATGATGCCATTTATATGAAATGTCCAGAACGGGCAAATCTACTAAGACAGAAAGTAGCTTAGTGATGTGTGTAAATAATTTCGTCGATCTCTGGTACCAGTAGGCTCTCAAGAAATGTGAGGGTGACGATGATGATGGTGGTGGTGGTGATTAGGCTTAGAGAAGGGGAAGAGTCAGACAACAGTCTAATCCATATATTTGTTTTTATTCATTAGATTTTTTACTTATAGGTATATATTTGCATATGGAGACATTTTATTTTAACACTCACGCTATTATCCACAGGGAGTGGTCCTTCAATAAATTAATTATCTAGAGTTCCACAATTGCTAGGAAGAGAACAAATTGCTGATTCCTCCTACAGTCAGTCATTTATTCAACAGGACAGAGAATGCGTGGTGTCTTTAAGCTTTCTAATCAGCATGCCAAGGACAGAAGGAAGAGGACTAAAAGCCGTTTATAGAGTTTGAAGAGCGCTCCTCTGAGCTTCTTTCAGGAACAGTGCAAAAGCCCTGATCAGCTTGCTTTGGGAGGGACCTCCCACATACCGAGGCATTAAAAGACGATATTGCTATACTCTAACGCAGTGATAGCATTCTGGGGCAGAAAACAAACTGCTAACTTTTTTAGGGAAAAGAAGGAGATGTGTTTCTTTGTAAGAAGCAAAGTGCACATGACTTTTGTTTAAAAACCACACACGAAGAGTCCTGGAAATGTCCTATACCTTGACACCGGGAATGCACGTGTAAAAGTTCGTTGAGGTCTACACTTAAATGTGTATACTTTATCCATTTTATGTGTTTTATCTCTCTGAGAGAGAGAGAGAGAGAGAGAGAGAGAGAGAGAGAGAGAGAGAGAGATTTGGAATCTAACCAGATGTTCCAAGAAAATACTCCTGTATACAGGAAAAAACCTCATATGCAAATATAGCCATCATAGCATCTTTACAAAAACAAAATGTCACATACGACCTAACTGAATAATATCATCTAATGGTTAAGTAAATTATAGTGTATTCGCTTATTGGAATGTTTACGATCCATGCAGCAACTAAAATATGGGTGGAGAGTTCGCAAAAAATACAGAGATACGCTTAGGTTATAAAGTTAAATTTTAAAAAATCAGGACGTAAACTCTTTATATGTAAGACGCAAACATAATTATGCTAAAATATGCATAGAAAAATGACAAGAGAGAAATACTCCCGATTTTAACACTGTCTTTGCATGATGGACCTATGGATGATTTTGTTCCCTTTTTTCCAAATTTTTCGCATTTATAATAAATGCGTTTCATTTTCATAATCGTATAAACACAATTAATGTTTTTAAATTTACAACAGACAAAAAGCAAAGATTGGACCAGGAATCAATATCGCAGTGACTAATAGCACGGGATGTTTGTAATTGCAGACTTGATGTCAGCGCTGGTTTCTTGGCTTAAGAGGGCAGCCAGCCCTTCCTACGGCTAAAAGCGGTGTCCTAAGGAGATCACCACTGGCCTTGGCCTTATAGCTCAGTTGCAGCCTCCTGATATACAATTTTGAGATGTGCCGCCTGGTCAGAAAATACTTGGCTATGTTCTACCAATTAAGGATTCCTCCTTCATCGCCAGAATAAGCTCTTTAGATAACATGCTTCTGAGAATTTCCTGTGCGGCCAACACTGGATTAAAATGCTGTCCAGTCTCCCAAGATGAGACCATACCAATATACATATATATTTTCCGAGGAGGCTCCTTTGTCCCTATGGTTCTGAGCTTCCCAAGTACCCTCTAAAATCTTCAACCACTAAGGAAAGATCCATGTTACAGGAGGAGGAACTTGGAGGAATTTGGGCTTGATCTTTAAGCAAGCTTGCTAGTGAAGACATAGGTGATGTCCGTATTAAATAACCTCATTGCGGTTACCCTTGGTCGACCCTTTAGTAAGTATTTATTGAGTACCGGACCTTGTGCTAAACTCCATTATTTTTAAGCTTACATCAGGGGTTGGCAAATAACTTTCATCTTGTGTGCCACATTTGATCAGCTGGTCATGGTGGTGTAGAGTGCTCCGCCGGAAAAGATTCTGGGTCTGTATCCAGATGCCAGGAGCGGTGATTGATGGGTAATGTCTGCTGTCCCTGTGGAAGGGGATTGGTGGCATGTGCGCCCCGCATTTGCCATGCCCGTTGGATTATTTCTGTCAATGCGATGACGGTCACTTAAGCCTTGACACATGCTCTGTTTCCTACAGGTTGAAGGAACCAAGTTTCTATCCAATGAACGCCATGGGAGATGCATTAACAGAGAGGGTTAAAGAGGGTGAATGTTGACCATCTGCGACATGCTAGACCTTGTATAGTTCTCTTGACATGTGATGAGTGATAAAACTTTCAGCTCTCCCTTTGATGTAAGCTTTGCTATTTCCTTATTGCGGGTGAAGACCTAGGCTAAGAAAAGGGAAATATCTTTTCAAAGTCCCACACGTGTGGTCACCGTAGAATTATTCTTCCATTTAACCAGCAATCCAGGCTTTAGTATGGGACCGAATAAGATACGGCATGTCCCCTTCTTTTCGGAAGGTCATAAAACTAAATCTACTAATTTTGAAGCATTACTTTAGTTAAATGGATCTCTTCGGAGACATATACGATCCAGTTTGCTCATCGAGAAAAATAAGGCACCGTCTGTTCCACTTTCTGCCCACCTCCGGAGTGGCTGGTGTCATTTGGTGAGGGGGATACTCACGTCGCCCAAGCAGCAACGACAGAGCTTACGGTCTTGGCTACAGATGTGCACTGTACGGATGAGCCCCAGAAAATCCGACCAACTCTCTTTTTCAGTCTGGTTCAAATGTCTGAGATTATTTGCTGGATCAGTCATCACTCCATAAAATCACATAGAATTACATCTTACTAAACATTATTATGTGCCAATTTCTCTGCTAAGGGCTCCAGCGGGGCTGTAACATTGCACCCTCACATCGTCCCTGTGAGTTTGATACTATAGTTACCGGATCAGGCAGAGGAGAGAGATGAGGCTTCGGGGTCAAGCGACTTAGTCAAAGTCACATAACTAGTAAGATAGAACGATGACTCCAACCCAGCCGATCAGACCCCCAAGTTTATGGCTTAACTTTAGTGCAAACTGTTTCATCCACTTCTAGTTCGTACCAAGTTCCAACAGGTCTTCCCTTCCTGAGTGGATTTCCCAGAAGACTTGGGGGGAAGTAGCATATCTGGGTGGGGATCCCAGGACACGTCAGTAGCGGAGCAGGAAATTGAGGCAGGGAAAGGGAGGAAGACTATAAAATGTATCTCATCAAGCAAGTTACACTTGGAAAACTGGGGTTCGATCCTGCTTGAAGAACTCTGTGCAACGCCATGTAAAATGTGCCCTCGGGCCAAGAGTTCTAGGACCGGAGGAAGAAGCCGGTGAGCCCCACGGGAACGTAAGGGCCTAGGGGATGTGGGTGGGGTGTCGGCGACGGCCAGTGTCAATTTTACTTCCTTCCCCATTTTTACAAGCAACTTTATTGAGGTATAAATTATAGGCCATAACATTGTCCCGTTTTAATTGTACCATTTAACAATTTTTAGCAAATTTACTGAGTTGGGCGACCATCGTCATAATCTATTTTTAGCAGATTGCCATCGTCCCCACGAGATCCCGGAAGCCCAGTTACAGTTAATCCCCAGCCCCATCGCCAACTCCTGGCAACCACTAACCAACTTTCTGTCTCTATGAATTTTCTTTTTCTGGACATTTTATATAAATGAAATCCTGTGTCGATGAGGAAGTCCCTCTCCATACGGCTCAGGTGGCAGAAAGGAAGGGAAGGAAAGGTGGGCAGGTGGCTGGCAGGTCACTTTTTGGTGTGGGAAGTAGGGACATTCTAGATGAAGCAACCAATGGCTGCATTACAACTGGCAATTAAGAGACACCCTGCCCACTGTGCACCCCCATGCTTGGCTTAGGGGCCCATCCCCAGGACACGCCTGCTCATCTGAGCTTTCAAGTGATGTATTTTAAAGATATCTTCTCAGCACAAAGGACCAGCAGACAGAAAGCTATTGCTTAAGAGAGGCCTTGAAGCCCATATTTCATTAACCTTGGCATTGAAATAAACGGGCCTCAGAGCCTCCTGCGTTGTTAAGCAGATCAGATGATTTCTGATGGCCTTGGGATCTGAAGAGGTAAGTCCTTGGAAGTGACTGACGTTCAAGGGATCTTGGTTTCTTACCTGGCTTGCTTGCGCATCCGGTCACAGTTTCTCCCCTGTCTTTGTGGAAATTAATCAAACAGAAGAATCCTTATTGATGGAGAACAAACAACTGGCCAACTGGTCAACCACAATTTGCATCCTGCCGAACTGCCACCTCAGGGCCTGAGACGCCCTGCCATCCCCTGTGTCTGTTGGGTACACTGGATCTGAGTCTCCATGTACAGGAGCATAATCGGCCTGTAACTGTCTGTAGCAGCCGCCGATAAAGGCAAGTGGATTAGGATGTGGGATGCGGCCCGCACTAGCTCACCCAGAGCAGACTCTGACCTTGCAGCTAAAGGTGATTTCCTCTGAGCTGCTCCCCCTACTCTGGACCAACCCACAGAGCAGACGTTCAGGATTGTCCCTTTTGAGATCCTTGCCCTGAGCTATTTACAAACACCTCTTTTGTCTCCTTTGCATTATGGGCTGATGGAGAAATCGGCGCAAGAATAAATAGCTGGGTAAGATACCAGCTTTGTTGTCAGTCACGCTGGACTCCATCATTTCGTGAGCCAATTCCTTGCAATCTCCTTCCAGATATTCACTCATCCTTTTGGTTCTGTTTCTCTGCAGAACACTGACTTGGCACCACAGGCAAGATCTTAGCTAGATGGCTGAAAAATATGAACCCGCTTGAAAGACGAGAAAAGAGTGGTAAGTGCCCAGAACAGGGAGAGGAGTTAGGCGGAGAAGATGGGAGGGCTCCGCCTGTCGTCTCCCTGGCTTTGCTAAGGTCTGGCTCGGGTCAGCGTGGCTGCCTCTCGAAGGAGCAGTCTGTCACTCCAGAGGACTCTTGGGTTGATTCAGGGCCATAATAGGGTTTGGTTTCTGGCGGCCACTCGCTCACCGGTGTGGTCTAAATACATGCAGATGATAGGGCGCCTTCTGTTGCCATAATCTCCCCATTTTAAAGTAGGGTTTCTCAACACAGTTTGCCTGTAATTGCAGAATTCCATTATTCTACGCTTAGGGCCACCATACTCCAAGATGGAAAACGAAGGAGAGCTTGGCGGGGGTGGGAGCGAAGAATGTAAATGAACACCTCATTGTTGCTTCGGCAGCAAAGGCTTCTGGGTCCCTCCAGGGCAAGCCTTCTTGCTATCGGCTCTATTGACATTTGGGATGGATCTTTTTTTTTCGGTTGTGGGGGAGGGCTGCCCTGTGCCAGGTAGGGTGTTCAGAAGGTCCCTGGTCTCAGCCCACTAGATGCCAGTAGCACCAGCTTCCTACCCCAGTT
>NW_011889194.1:494583-499331 GCF_000151845.1 Pteropus vampyrus
GGGTGAACTTGAAGGTGTTTGTTATCTTCCCAGCCGGCAAGATAATAGAGACCTCAGGAGTTTGGTGCTGACAACAAAGGCTCCACCTTCGACCCTCTTCCTCCCACTCGGCTCCTCCTCCATCAGGACGGGTCTGCTTCCCCTGCCGGCCAGGCCATCTTTCCGCGTCTGTACCCGCTCCTTACCATCCACCCCTGCAGACCCCTTAAGCATCTTTCCCGGCTCCCACCATTCTGTCTGTCTCAGAGCCAGGCTTTGAACCATGATCCATGACACATTCCGGGAGCGACAGAGACATCGGAAGAAGATTTTGGTTTGCCAATCATAATCATGATTCCCCCATGAATGATCATTTCTAATCATTAATCACAGTGACGGATGCTGACGATGGAGTGTGATGTGCAGTCCGTGCTTCCTGGGGTGACGGGGGTTTTGACAGCTGTTTACCGGGCGCTTGCTACGCGCCTGCACCTCACGCGTGTCATCCTACGATTCCTCTCCACGCCCCTTCCACATACATTATTGAGTCACGTCCGTTCGCGATATTGAGGGAGCCCCAAGTTACAGCCGGCACATCGGCTGTTGCGGAGATTCGGAGAGAGACCGCAGGGCAGGAAACGAACAGGCGAAGATGGGAGAAGCGGGCGCTTTTGTCTTTTCCTCATGGGTCCCCTGCAGGACAGCAGCCTCGACGTGTCTCTGCGTTCCTGGAGCTCAGCGCATCCTTGACCCTGGAGCTAGAACAGTTCGCAAGTCTCCTGGAGACCTATCCCAGCCAGGCTGGTTTGCCAGGGCTGCCTCGACCAAGTACCCAACCTGAGTCGCTTAAACAAAAGTCTCACCTCCAGATGCCATCACGCTGGGGGCTGGGGCTTCAACGTGTGAATTTGGGGTGTGAGAGAATAGAAAATATACAGATTGGTCTCTGCTCCCGGTTCCTGGCACGGGGCTCCTGAAAACCCTTGCAAAATCCTAGATGGAAAGAGCACTCGGAGCATCTTCTGTCTAATGAGGCGACTCCGGGTGGGCTCCTGGATGCCACCTGGGCACCAGAAAGACCCAGCCCTGATTAAAGCTTGGATTTTTCAGCCTCACCTCCCATCGTCCAGAGAAGGGAGAGGGGCTGGAAATGGAGTTAATAATAGATGGTGCCTATGTGATGAAATTGCCACCAAATGCCAGTAGTGTGGAGTTCAGAGAGCTTCCACGTGGGTGAGCCTATGCACGTGTCAGATGGTGACGCGCCCCAGCTCCACGAGGACAGAAGCTCCTGCACACGGGGCCCCCCTAGTCCTTGCCCTACGTGCCTCCTCATCCGGCTGTTGATCTGTATCCTTTATCACATCCTTTCAGACAGGTGCACATAGGTGCTGCCCTGAGCCCTGTGAGCTGCTCTAGCAAATTAATTATTAAAAAAAATAAATGAGGGGGCCAAGGGAACTTCTGATCTGCATCCAAGTTGGACGGAAGTTGTGGGTAATCTGAGGATCTGCCACTCGTGACTGTTGTCTGAAGTGGGGCGGGGACAGCCTCGTGGGACTGAGCCCTAAACCTGTGGGACATAACGTTATCTCCAGGGGGTGTCGGAATTGAGTTAAATTGTAGGACGCTCCGCCGGTGCAGCAGAGTTGCTTGATGTAGGAAAACGCCCCCCACGCCTGGTGTCAGAGCTCCGTGGGCGTGCTGGGCGTGTGAGAGTTAAGGGGGACACACAGGAGGAGGGCTGGGGGCTCCCTATGCGGGACGAGCATGGGGGGGACACACACATCCAGCCCATAACAACAGCCTGGTCCGTGTTTCCTCACGTCTTCTTCCTTCTACACGTGTCTGTCTGTGTCCAAATTTCTCCTCTTCATAAAAGCACCAGTCATATGCGATTAGAGATCACCTTCGCATCCGCACTTCCTCCCCTGCAACGACTCTGCTCCTGAATACAGTCTCGTTCCGAGGTCCGGGGGTTAGGACATCCACGTGATGAATCTGGGGACAACACGATCCAGCCCATCACACCAGCAGCACGGGGCGGGGGCGGGGGCAGGGGCTGGGCATCTCCGGTTTCACGACTTCTCTTGAGAGTCCGGACCACACATGTTCACACGTCCCTTCCCAGCAGGAAAATATCCCCAGTTCCTCATACCGGAGAGAGACTGTTCTCCAATCTAACCCAACCTTCTCCTGCCACGGGTCCCCCGAATCTGCTTTCATTGTCCTAGAACAATATTCTCTCCTTTCTTCTTTGTCTTCAATTTTTGATTCTCCTTGTAGCTGAACAATCCCCTCTGCCCCCCACCCCCACCCCCATTAAAGGGAGCAAAGGAAAGAAACTGAGACGAGAGGCTGGGGGGAGGGAATTCAAATCATTGTCTAGTTCAAAATGTGAGCCGGACACTATCAAGGACTCGGGCGGGGAGGCTCATGGTCGCGGTTCAGAAGCTTGAGAGCTTTGGTTTAAAAATAGGTGAACTGAAATAAACACTCGGAGCTACTCGGATGGCACCGAAATAGAGTGGTAATTGATCTAATGCAACTTTTGCTTTGGATAACATCATTATTTGTGAAATTATGTCAGTGTCGCGGCTGCCAAGTCAGCAAGCACTTACAGGACGTGACTTCTAATTTGGGGATGGGACTATTTGTGGCTCATCTTTGAAGACATCGGGAACTCAGTGGACACCCCGTAGCCAGTCTTCTGGACGCGTTGGTTTGGGCTTGAAATTTGACAAGTTGAGGCGGAGGTGCCCTGTCTGGGTGTCCCTTCGCAGGTGGGACTCACCGCCCAGCCCCAGGGAGTGTGGTCTGTGGACTGGCCTCCACTGCCAGCTCCTTCGGGGCTGGCCTCGGCCGCGGAGATTCGGGGCCCAGGTCGGCCCACACCCTGTGACTTCGTGGAGCAGGGGTGTGATCTAAGGGCCCGGCGGAGTCACTCTGACGAGACCCAGGGCTTGCTCCGGAGCGAAGCCCTGGCTGCATGGCGGTTCTGTTTCTCCCTGTCTCCATCTCCAACCCGCTTTCTCCCAGGTCCCGATCCCTAAGGAACCCCTTCCACCCCAGCCTCCAACTCAGCATCGGCTCCCAGAAGGCCCGGCCTGCCACAGGCGTTGCCACCGTGTCCGGAGTCAACGCACGTTTCCGTTTGTACCTGTCACACTCCCGAAGGAAAGAGAGTGAGGTTGTCCCTTCACGGCCCCTTGGGGCTGGCGGTGAAATTCCTTCATGGCATTACAAGGAGAAGAACCTTCTAAATCGCTTCAGAAGACAAAAATGTCTGATTCGTATTCACTTGACTTGCACGAAATAAGCTATATGTGCAAAAATTAGGATTAGAATCGATGGTCGTTGCTTTATTCACCTTTTTTTTTCATCCCACGATTGCAGTGGCGAATGAGAGACACCGGGACTCTCAGAGCTTGGGTTCTACGGGAGGAGGAAGACGATACACGGATAAATGTATGTTAATGAGGAAGAACGGACATTAATACTCACGAAGAAAATAAAACAAGGAATGGTGGCCAGCGACTGGGGCATGGAAAGATGCTTTTAATCCAGTAGTCAGGGAGGCCCTCTGGAGGAGGTGGCAGTAGTGTTGAGCCGTGGAGGACCGAGAAGAGCCAGGTTTGTACACACAAAGCTTTATCTGTTGGAGCTGAAAAGACCCCCGAGTTCCTATCCGAAGCTGAATCTAACCAACAGCATCATCTGACGGCGGAGGGGACCACCGTGCTTATCTGAGCTGGCCAGCTGGACCTCCGGCCATCCCTGGTGGCCTCCGTGGAGACCGATTCTCGGGTTGCATGGGCCAGAGAGGAAACCGATCATCAAATTGATTCTTGATTCTCACGTTAGATTCTTATCCAGAAATGCCGAGGAAAGCGGTTTGCTTTCTCCCTCGGTTTATGTTCTAGGTCGTCGATGGCACGGTGCCCAATTGACAGGCGCCTCAACAGTCCCTTATCAGCTCTTTGTGGATTTCTCGCTTGATTTTTTTTTTTTTTTCACTTTGTCCAATTCTCGGCAATTCAGTTTTAAAGGTCATTATGTGAACAGCAAAGATGCGTCAAGGGATGAGGTCATTTTTCATCCTGGGAAACCCTTTACTCTTACGTGCTGTTATTTCCAAGCCCCATAGATGCTGATTTGGGTTTTAACAAGACAATTCTATTTTAACATGGTATTCTTTGCGGGGAAGAGGCTGCTTTCCCTTCGAAAAGTCAGCTCTGCCTTCTCATCAAAGGAAGCTTTTGTAGCGTGGTCGTTTTGACTCCTATCTGTGGACGACAGCTGCACGCTCGCGAGTCCTGCTCAGCTGAAGAGAGCCGTGGACTTTATTGTAATCACCTGGTTGAAATATTTGGAACCGTATAGCAAGAGGCTGGTTCTGTGCCGCCACGATGTATGACAAAGGCCTGAATAAATCCCCCGACATGGATTTCCTGTAAAACCCTGCCTCGTGAAACTTTGCTGCACTGAGAAATACAAAGTCAGGGAGGAGGAGAGAGGAAGGGGGGGCGGGGGGAAAGCCCGCAAGATGTATATACATCTCCGAGGATGGTGTTTTTATTCATCACATTTACTGGAAAGACAGGGATTTTATTTGGATGGAAAAAGGATGAATCGTAGCAGTTTTAGGAGTGAATATGAAGCTTGCTCAAAGCGTTTTCTGCCCGATCTTTCTGATCATCTGAAGACGGAAGCAGAGGATGCAGAGAATACTTTCTATCAACCACAGAACGTTCTGAGTTGGGGGACAG
>NW_011889194.1:499381-501449 GCF_000151845.1 Pteropus vampyrus
GATGTATGACAAAGGCCTGAATAAATCCCCCGACATGGATTTCCTGTAAAACCCTGCCTCGTGAAACTTTGCTGCACTGAGAAATACAAAGTCAGGGAGGAGGAGAGAGGAAGGGGGGGCGGGGGGAAAGCCCGCAAGATGTATATACATCTCCGAGGATGGTGTTTTTATTCATCACATTTACTGGAAAGACAGGGATTTTATTTGGATGGAAAAAGGATGAATCGTAGCAGTTTTAGGAGTGAATATGAAGCTTGCTCAAAGCGTTTTCTGCCCGATCTTTCTGATCATCTGAAGACGGAAGCAGAGGATGCAGAGAATACTTTCTATCAACCACAGAACGTTCTGAGTTGGGGGACAGACCTTAGGGGGCAGAGGGAAATCTTTTCGTGCCTTTCACTGGCGATAATCATTGGCCTGTGAGAGGTCGATGTGAGAGGCTGCATCGAAGCCTATTCTAGTTATCCAGATTATACTATATGAGCTGGGTAGTGGGGAGGGCAAGAGAAAGAGAGAGGAGAGAGAAGAGAAAGGAGAGAGGGAGCGGGTGAAGAAGGAGCCCGAGGGAAAGAGAAAGAAAAGCTCGTTAATCACATAGATGGTTTCAACCTCCATCCCACTCACAGCCTGAAAAAGCAGGGGGTAGAAAGTCAGATCCCACCGTTTGCCCTTTCACTTCTCCTACGACGAGCTCTTCCCCACGCTGACTGCCAAGCTGATCCCTTCAACAAGACTCAGCCCACGACACAGCACTCATTCAAGAAGGAGAGAAATGAACTGAGCTGGACACACAGAGCAACCGTCCGCTTCCTCACCGCCTGGGTGACTTAAGAGAAATCGTCAGGGATGTTTTGACCCTTTGTGATTCTTACTTCAAGTAATGACTTTGGAATCTAATTGCCTCTGATGATCCTTCTCTACTGGGGTCCTTCTAAGGGAGCAGATAGGGGGTGAGGATTTGGAAGGGTTAAAATTTATTTATTGTTATTCATCAGATATTTATTTGAAAACCTTCTCTGTGCTGGGTACTGTGCTGAGCTGGGAAGATGTTAGAGAAGGAGGAACGTGAAAGTTTCTCACTGGTCTTTTCCTGCCATCTCAGAGTTTTAAAGCTGAAAAGACCCTTGGAGGGTATCATCTATCAAGAATAATGGTGAGCGAACTTTCATACACAAGGAATGCTTCAGGGAAAATAAACATGGCTACTAGCTACTTTCTTTTAGTTTAAAGTGAAATGGTTTTCTCGAGCTTCTTGGGGGAAGAGAGCCATTCTCGAAACTGAGTTTACTCACTTGAGTGAATAGAGGGCTATCAATAAAAGAGTTGGCATTGCTTTTCAGACGTGAAAATGCAAATATTGGGTACATTTGAGAAGCAGAACCCATGGAGTTGATTTTCAAATCGTTCCATCTGAAATGGAATCATGGACTGTGTCCCCAGATTTAGGCCGGTCGCACGTGGCCCGCAGGCTGTGGTTACTCATCCAGGAGGCTGTGATTGACTCCATTCGCTATCCCCCACAGCACATTGTGCAAACACTGGGCCCTTCTCCGGGGTTATGTATCTGTGTGGTTTAGAACTCTGCTGATTACAGGAGACCAGAAGAAAAACTTACACCAAAAAAAAAAAAAAAAAAATTACACCAAAAAAAAAAAAAAGTAGAGATGTAAAATTTCACACGAATTCAAAAGCCCAGGTGTTTGTATCTGGCATGGCAGAATTCGGATGTTCGAATCATTTCATCAGTATTCGGCCTTTCTCTTCCCTCAACTCCGCTTTCCTCTCTGGTGGCTTTTTCTCTGTGTGCCCACTACCCACCAAACAGAGCTAGGCTCATGCCCTCCCAGATCCAAGTCCGGGAGAAAAGACTTGCTTCTCTCTAGGTCATGCCGGCCCCAGTTCTGGAACGAGAGCTGTTGGGATCTGCCTAAGCTGGAATCGGTGGTCTTAGAGGCCATGATGGATCCACTGGTCAGAGACAAGGGGCCACATCCACATAAACCAGGTGGACAGAGAATGAGGGAGAGTGATTCCCCAAGGAAAATTGGACTGCTGTTACTGGATGAAG
>NW_011889194.1:502142-504012 GCF_000151845.1 Pteropus vampyrus
CACACACACACACACACACACACACACACACACACACACTTTTTTGCATATATATAAATTCTATTTCGCCAAGTCGAGGTGCCTCAGAAGCCCAAACCTATTTGATACATGTTGGATTACAGCTGTGTTATCACGGCGTTTGGTGCCCAAAGGCTCCAAAATACAAGTTCAGAATGGAATTTGCGGTTCACTACCGACTTCTTTAAGTTGTTTAAAGGCAAGAGAAAAAAAATAAATGACTGAGAGTTTGGACTCAAGTTCATTCATCTGCTCCTCTAATATTAACTGAGCACCTACTACGTGCCAGGCACTTTTCAAGGACACAACAGTGAATGAACAAAATATATCCTTTTCCTTGAGGAGCCGCGGGCCTTCAGTGCCAGGTTCTGTCGTGAAGGAGTGATGTGCACTTCAGTGTGTCACCTGCCCGCTGTGGGTGTTTGTAATTTGTAATTTGTAATTTGAGGGGAGAATGAACTCAACGCCAGGCAGAAAGAGAGGAAGCGCTTAAAGAACTGAGCTTGGAAAAAGGAAAACTCATGGAGGACAGGGTGTCTAGTCCAAGTACTGGAAAGGCGTTCTGTTTAAGAGCCAGGACGACCGATCCGCATGGCTCCCGAGGGTAAAATAAGGACTGTGGGGTACAGAGCCCGGCCACAGTGCAAGGAGGTCAGGAAGCAGCGAGCTCGGCTACTGAGAGTATGCAAGAAACAGCTGGACGTGAACTTGACAGAGATGCTGGAGAAGGGCTCAGGTATCAGCCTTCTAAATACCGCTCCAACTACAAGCGTACGGCGTCATTAACACCACCCTCCAGCACCTTCGTATCATCCTATTTAGACCATGCAATCTCCGAGTTTGCTGCCAGAGCGGAAGAGACGGAAGGAGGAGGCCTCATAACTACCTCGGCCATGAAGTGACACAGGTCATTTCTGCTTACAGCCCATTAGCCATAATGAATCACATGGTCCCAAACTAATACCAAGGAGGGCAAAGAACTACATGGGAGGATGTGAATATACGGCGAGCACCATCTCTGCCAGGTAAGATTTTGTAAAACTGGAGGGAATTATAGTAATACCTATTTCAGAGAGTTATTTTTAGAATCAAATGAGCTAACATGGATTAGCTCACTTAATCGCGCGTCGCCCGGTAACTGGCATTCAAAAAGAAGAACCTTTCTTTCATCCTCTTCCTCTTTTATTTGACTTCAGAAAGCGCCACGTTACCAGGCAGGACCAAATGAACAGGTGCTCTGAAGAGGCTCCTGGGAGGAGTCACAGATCAAAGGGGCTGATCTTATATGGGCACACCTCCACACCTTGACTTAAGGCCAAAAACCCCCCATGAGAGCCATGTTGCTGACACTTTTCATAGCTCTAGGCTTGGGGCAGCCATGGGGTGCAAGATCAGGAGAGCAGACGTAGAAAAGCCGGGTAGGAAGCTGCCAGTGACGATTTCAGCTGGGCTAACGCCAAGAAGGAGGGAGGCAGCATCGCTCAGAAACCCGCCACCCACTGGCTTGCTGTTATACCCATGGGCAGAAAGGCTGTGCCCCCTTGGTGGAGCGTCTCGGGCACGGGCTACCCATCTGAATTTGAAATGAATTCAGATTTAGCCTCCTGTAATTGCTTATTTGATTCCCGAGGATGACATGCAGTTAGGAGGGAAATTGACATTCTGTCATTCCTGTTCCAATGAACCAAACTCTGACAAGTTCTCTCCTAGGTACTTGGTGGCCGCTGGGCCATGTGCTCTTCTTCTAGTGCGAAATTAGTGAGCATGGAAAGCTTGGAAATATAGAAACCCAAGCCTGGTGACTTTCTAGAGAGTCGCAAAATAGATGAATAACGTAGGCAGTCGGGGGTAT
>NW_011889194.1:505902-508961 GCF_000151845.1 Pteropus vampyrus
GGTGTGTCTGGGGCAGTGAAGAGAGGGACATGGCCAGGTTATATAACACAACCTACAGCCCTGACAGCCTTTGGTAGGAAGCAAACATCAACAACGAAGGAAAAGTTAACTCTGAAAACAAAAACAAAAACAATAACAAACCCCACTGCCACAGTAATAAAATCGGGCCAGCAAGACCTACGGCCCACGTGGAAGATGCTTGGCCCACAGATCGCTCAGCAAGGCGATTGCAGGGCTGCTGATAATTGGAAAAGCTTGGGCTGCCCTGTTATTTCCGGTGAACAGGAGGCATCAGGGAACAAGTTGCGGGGCTGCTCCACTAGCCACCTCTAGGGACACTTCTCTCTCGTTCCGACTGCCCAGCACATCTCTATGCACAGGCAATTCGCCTGCTGTCGGTTCTCAACTTTTACTAAGGAAGCCAGATACCACCTTTCCCAGCCTCCCTTGCAGCTAGAGGAAAAGCATGTGACCTAGGTTCCACCAATCAGGTTGCTTGTTCCAGACTTCGCCTTGGAAGCCGGTACTGCCCATAATGGCAGCATTCTCAACCAGCTTCCATGGACAGCAGGGGCTGACGGTTTGGTAAAGCATCCGGGGGCTGGCATTGCAAGGTCCATGGGGCCCCCCATGGGGAAAGTGATTCTTCCACTACGCCTGTTCTGCAGTGTGAGTTCAGGGACTGTCCTTGGTACAGCCTCAAAGCCTATTTACTCTCCCGTATTATTTTCTTATTGCCGCTGTTACAAAAGTGCACATACTTGGTGGCTTAAAACAACAGAAATTTACTCTCTCGCAGTTCTGGAGGCCGGAAGTTCAAAATTGAGGGATCGGCGGGGCTTCATTCCCTCTGGAGACTCTAGGGGAGAATGCGGTCTTTGCTTCTTCCAGCTTCCGGTGGCCGTTGGCATTCCTTGGCTTGAGGCCACATCACTCCAGTCTCTGCCTCTATGGTCCCATGTCTTCTCTGCGTCTTCTCTTCCGAGCATGTCAAATCTCTTTCTACTTCATTCTTATGATACCTGCCATTGGATTTGTGGACCACCAGGATAATCCAGAACAATCTCATCATCTCAAGGCCCTTAATTGAATTACATCTACAGAGAGCCTTTCCCCAAGTAAGGTCACCTTCCTGGTTTTGGGGATTAGAATAAGAACATATCTTTTTGTGGGCCACTATTCAACCCACTTCACCACCTCCTGGAGCTAACTAATAACTATGAACACATTTCTCTTCAGCAATACCAGCCTGAATTTTGTTGTTTGCAAACCAGAAACATAACCTCGACACTGCCCCACCATTCCGTGTCCCCAGACAGGACAAGGTGTCTGGAATGCAGCCTTCCTTTGGGCCCCAAGCCTGAGACTTTGGTCTCATCAGCAGAGACGGCCTACTCTCAGCCTTCCTGTCTGCTTGCCTCGCCTCCTGCTGCCCTGTAGAGGAATTAAACGTCAGCAGCTTTGTGGTTGAGACATTTTCTTTTAGACTAAAATGTGTTTTCCGGCCCCACAAGGCTGAGACGTAGACCCCACCACAGAGAGGCCGCTGAGGTGGACGGCCTTACCACATCGACTAGTCATGGCTTTGTTAAAGTATGGAAACCACATCAGACTCATCCACGGAAACTTACGGAGCAAGCGCAAGCCCCGAGGACATTCCTGGGGGGCAGCGGTGTCCCCTCACCTCTCTGTATGCTATTGGTCTGATTTCTCGGCAGGCACCGACATTCGTCAGCTTGTGGAGTCTCTCCAAGAGAAGGTGTCCCATTGATACTTGGGGCCCATTTTAAGGAAGACAACAACTTGACAAATGTGAGAAGCAATAGGGCATGGGACCAGGAGCCAGAAGGATCTGAAACTGGGTCCCCCTGCTTACTAGCTATGTGACCCTAAGAACACTGTTTACATCCCTGAGCCTTGAGTTTACTCATCCCTGTGGATATTAATGCCTACCTTGTGTTTTTGTTTGTTTTTGTTTTTGCGAGGATTAAATAGAATCAATAAAGTTCTTAGCTTAGTGTTGGCACATGTGACAATGTGGAAAGAGCTTTAATTCTTTTGCCTCTATTGTCTTCCTTCTCATCTAAGAGCATCATCGTGAATTCAGTTATCAGCAGGTGTAATGTCTCTTCCCCAGTTGTGTGTGCTGGACGCCGCGGTGTCTGTCCCGTGGTTAGTGTCCTATGAATTTTTGGTGCATGAAGTTGTAGTGTTTGGACGAGTGTATAATCTGTATTTAACAGATTTTAAGGTGACAAACCTAGACTGATCCTCCTGGACACACACCCCGGAGCCTTATTTCTCTGACTCTGTTCTGTCCGCTGTGGCGATAAACCCAACCTCCCACGTGAAGCTCACCAGTATCGGCAGCCTCGCCATTTCTGGGGGCCTCTGAGGGGATGCGTAGCTTATTCTCACAAGCCCAGTAGGCTTGGCCATCGTGTGAAGCCTGCCTTTTTCCTTCCGCTCTGCACTTCCCCTCAGGGTGAGTGAGTGAGGACACTGTTAGTGCCAAGGGGTATGAGATTGCGTTGGAACCACCACGCCAACTCCAAAAGTCCCTGTCGAAACAAATATCGCTGAGACCACCAGTCACCAATGGTGCCTGCGGTGTCCTCGGAAATGTCACCAAAATAACGGTTTGGGTTTTGACCCCCCCCTTTTACTGTATGTAGTCTGTGCTTTTTAGCATTCATGTATGAGTCCCAGGGGGTCAAGAGGTACTGATCTGAATCGCAAGGCCCGTGCTGGGTTCTACCTTGCCTCTGCTTCCGGTTCTAGAACTTGGAAGTTAAGGGTCCAGGCTCTGGGATGTGTGTGTATGTGTGTCATAGGACGGGGGTTTAAATATAGGCTCCATCATATACCAGCTCTGTGACTCTGGCTAAGTCACCAAATCGTTTTAAGTCCGAGTTTTATTATTTGCAAAATGGGGGAAGTGATTATGTCTTCCTCACAGGGCGATTTAACAATGAAATAAAATAATGATTGCCAAGGGCATAACCTGACATACATTAAGTACTAAATAAATGCTAACTATCATTTTTAATTCCTTAGGC
>NW_011889194.1:510186-519385 GCF_000151845.1 Pteropus vampyrus
CCCTATTTCTTTCCGTGCTATTTCAGTTTAAGTGCCCACAATGAACTCGTGAGAACAGCTAAGTCCAACTCTAAATTCCCAAGAGAGAATCCAATTTCTCCATTCTGTGCCCTCCTAGTCCAATCACATGTGCTCCGGGTGGGGTCAAAGTCACATAGCACAAACATGGCTGCAGGAGCTGACCCCCGTGGGGTGGCGCAGATGTCAGATTATAGGGTGTGGGCTGGAAACAGGTGCTGAAAGGTGGCTGCCCCTGGACAAAGCAGGCAACGCAGCGATCAACAATGCCTTAGGCGATGGACGGACCAGTAGATGAAGACCCATGCCAGCATCTTCTGGGGCATTAAGCTTGCCATTGGCTAGTTCGGGTCAGTCCCCTGCCTTCTGCTTCCTGGTACCTAAGACTCAGGAAAAGACAAAGCAGCTTTGCAAGCTCACTCTGCCCCACACCACCCTCTCTAAACTCCAAAGGGCCAGGCTCCTTCCGGGCACCAGAATCTTCGCCCACACCCTTCCCTTTGCCTCAAGCACTTTGCCCCTTGTACCCGACCCTTACACTTTTGCAAAGCCGGCTCCTCATCCTCCTTCGGGGCTCACCTTATATTCACCTGCATGGAGACATTGCCCTGTGCACCGTTTATTTTCAACCTTCTCCACCTTTATACATACGCTTTATGTTCCTTTCATAGACTAATCTGCATTAAATTCTTCTAATAATAACAGCTAACGGCCACACGACACTGCCTATGTGATGGATAGTTCCATAAGAGCTTTGTACATGCGGATTTCATCCATCGACAAATCTATGAAGCAGGCAGACTTCTTGACTCTCATCTCACCAGTGAAGAAACAGTACAGCGTGGCTGGGTAAGCTGCCTCAGGTCCTCCAGCAAGGAGTCAGCTCCAAAGTCTGTACCCTCAGCCCCTGCTTCCTCTGGACCAAAATTTTCCACTGCTTGTGGGATGGGTTACTTATTCATTATCTGTCTCTTTGCTCAATGATATGTTCTGTGCAGTCAAGAACTGTATTGATTGTGCCCTGCTGCACCTTTACCATTTATCAGAATGCCTGGCACCAAGAAATTATTGCAAAATGAATATCGTTTTTCCCATTCAAACAATATTCAAATAATATCATGTTCTCATGTGTTTATGATCATCTGTGATTGAGGCGGGGTCAAAGTCACATGTCAGGAATGTGGCTGCAGGGGTTGACCCCTGTGGGGTCACACGAATTATCCGCAAAATGAATTCATAAATGAACAAACCCATGAACACTAGAACACATTAATTCCTTTTAAAAAGGGAGACCCGAGATGCATGTCTGCATAATGACGGGACATGGGGTAAGATTGCTTCTCCGAGACTTTGAGGAGGTGTGCGTGGGATTAAAGGGGCCCCCCTCTTAAAAAAGCACCAGGAGAGGACTAAGAGAAGAGGTCCTTCCCATATCGAAGCTTGCTTTCTTGCTGCTGCTGGCATCTTTACCTCATGCTCCTCTCATGCCCCGACTCAGAGCTGAATGGAAGGCTTCCATGCCGTCGGAGGTGGGAGCAGCTGGCGTTGTAAATGGACAACATTTCGGTGGACAGAGATGCGTGGGGCGTCCCGAGCTCAGGCACGGGACGCTCATGGTGGCTCCCTTCGCGCCTCCCCGACTGCTTGCGGCAGAGATAACACAGAGGCTGGGGCTGGAGGAAATAGACCGGGCTCTGGGGAGGGGGCTCTACCTCCCAAGAGATCCAGAATCCTCTTTCTTTTCATTACTCCCACCGCTGGGCCCCGGCCGCCATCCTCCCCGACCTGAATTACTTCCTAACGGTGGCTTCCTGACGGTGCCCCTGCTTCCGGCACATCCCGTCCAGTTTCTTCGCAGCCCAGCTGCTAGAAGCCACCTTG
This sequence comes from Pteropus vampyrus, assembly GCF_000151845.1. Lineage (NCBI taxonomy): Eukaryota > Metazoa > Chordata > Mammalia > Chiroptera > Pteropodidae > Pteropus > Pteropus vampyrus. Next base: position 512,086 of record NW_011889194.1, read on the forward strand.
GATCGCGGCCCGCCCCTGTGCAGAACCCTCTGGTGGCACCGATAGCACTGGTGGCAGCAGCTATTGGTGTAGACAGACCATTGTAGTCCCACGTGGTCTGGCCCCTGTCACCCCGTGACTCCATCCGCTGACCCTCTCCCCCTCGTCCGCCCAGCTCCTGTCTGTCCCCTAGTGTCCTTGCCATTCATTAAACACGCCAGGAATGGTCCTACCTTCAGCCGTTCCCGCTGCCCCTGATGCTCGTCCCCCCGAAACCCGCTTCCCTGAATCCCTCACCGGCTTGGAGTGTCCATTCTCAGCGAGGTCTACTTGCTCTTTTGATAGTACTCGATATCACGGCCCGACACCCCCTCCCCATTCCCGAGCCCCTCCCCTGTCTGTGATCTGTCGCACTTCCCACCGGCCAACAATCTCCACTGTTTCCTTATTCGTTTATGATATTTATTTATTCTGGCGTCTGGAACTTCGTGAATGCGCCCTTGCCTGCCACGTGCGCTCGTGACTCCCAAGCATCCAGGACGACGCCTAGCACGTGACGGGCCCTGCGCTAAGCCCTCAGATGCTGGACGAGCGAAGGACTGTTGACATCCAAGCATCTGCCGAAGGCTCCTGTGTACCCGCCACTGTGCTACGCGCCATATCGTGGACTACCTCGTTTAGCCCGGGTGGGCGCTGCTTCCCCCTCCACCTCAACTCCCGCCACCCCTTCCTTCCTTCAGCCATGCCGCACGGGCCTCCCCCGCTCCCCAAACCCATGGCACACGGCCCAGCCTCACGGGCTTCAGATTCGCCGTTTCCTCCGATGAAAATGAGCGCTCTTAGAAGTCCACGTGACCTGTTCATCCCTCGTTTTACCTGGGTCTCTACTCAAATGTCGCCTCATCACCAGGTTTCTTTGCCGACCACTCTATTTCAAAGAGCGCCCCCCGTCGCTCAGTCGCCTTATTATGTTTATATTCAGTTGTGTATCAATTCATTGGCTTCCTTTCTCTGTTCCCCCGCCAGAAAACAAGGGCTGAGGGGGATCTGCGCATTGCTGAAGCGCTGATGACTGGAACAGCATCTGACCTAGAGGAGGCGCTCACCAGTTCCCGTGGAATAAACGGCCCAAAGGGGAGGCTCCCGAATGCCCTCCGTCTGTATCGGATGAGAGTTTGGAGGCTGAGTGAGGCTGAGTCACTTTCCCGGGTCGCGTAGCCAAAACAGAGCTAGGAAGAACTAAGGTCCTCGAGATAATCCTAAACGCTGGGTGACGGATAAGTTGTTACATAAATTCTTGAGAAGTTTAAAGTCATGAGCAATCTTCCTATTCAAAGTCTGGGATATAAGTTCCTGTGTGAACTTGGGCAAGCGACTTTGACTTTCCTGCGCCCCCAGTTGCTCATCTTGAATGACAGCTGAGGGAAAAGTTAAAGGAGCTGATGCATGCAACGTACTTAGCACAACATCTGGTGTAATAAGGCCTAAGAAACTCTAGTTTTTATTATCATGTGTTGTCTTGGCTTCCCTCCGTGTGCTACAGCACCTAGCACATAGTGAGCGCTCCGGAAATATTCGCCGGGGGTCACGTCTTAGAAACCACGCGTTGTTCATGAATATCTGCTGCCCACGCCTCATCGTACCCCACCCCCACTCCTGGGAGGATTCTTTTTCTCTGTCCCTTTGGCGTTGGGCTTGGCCATGTGACTTGTTTTAGTCGGTGAACTATGAGCAGAAGCGACGTGAGCCTCTTCTCTTCCAGGAAGAAGCTTTAGGAGCCGCTGTGTGATTTGCTCTGATCTCCTTTTGCCTTTGACACGAGACCGGCGACATCCCAGATGTAGGCTGCCTCGGAGACTAACCCTGGACCCCAGCATTGAGGGCAATTTGAAGCGGAGCCACCTCTGCCCTGTGAGGGACGTGAAGAAGGAGCAAGAAATGGACCTCTGTCGTTCTGAGACACCGAGAGTGCGGGGTCATTTGTTACAGCAGCAGATCCACGCTTTTCCTGACTGATACACTGTGTCATGTGATTTTACTAATGGTATCACCTCTGGATTCTAGATATTTTTGATCAAAATGCATGTGCACGAAAACAACACTGGAGATGGAAACTAGGGGACGGCGATGGAATGAAAAATATTCCAGTCCAGGCAGGAGGCCACAAATAGACCAGGGTAGCCAGAGGCAGAGCATCAGAGGTGCTGACGGTGGTGGGGATGTTGATGAGACTGAAGGTAAGTAAATTAAGTAATAATTTTTCTTCCGTTTCTTTAAATCACTGTCCTTCGTTGTTATTTCTCACGTGGTAGGTACAACGATGCCATTTACGCATATTATTTTTCATTGAAAAAGAGCCTGACCTTAGATCATTTATAAAGAATAAAAATTATGGAAATCTAATCCTACTATGCTCGCTTCCTCCCAGGAGACTGTCGCTGTATTGCTTGGCATAGACCCTTTATTTGTGCATTTACGTGCATATTTTTTTCCAGCATAAATAAAGAAAATCATACCGTAGGTATCGTTCTGCAATTTGCTTTTTATTTAACTTAGCATTTCCTGCAGAACTTTCTGCGGCACTCCGTAGAGGCCTACCTCGTTTTTATAATGGCTTCCTCTTATTCTATGCTTCGGATGAAGTGTAATTTATTGAACCTTCTCACCATTAATGGACATTTATATCCATTTGAATTTTCACCTCCTTCTGTGATTCATGGGTTCCAATAGCTCCACCAACGTTTAGCTTTACGACGCGGCGATATAAATGGCCACATTTTTCTCTCGCTGAATTTGTAAACGTCTTGTCAACAACAGGATGGGGGTGGATGTGTGCGCGTTGGTTGGGGATGCCGCAGGCACGGGCCATGGCTGTTCCTCCTGGAGGCGGGCGCTGCTAAGCTCCCAGAATGGCCATCTCCATCTCTGACCCTCTCCCCTACCGCCGTCTCCCCAAACACAGGAACTATCTACGGCTCCTGAGAAAACGCCAAGTCAAAGTGCTTCCTGTCTTTTGGCCCAAGAAGCATATCCACGGATAAACGGAATCTTGATTAATTTTACTCTTGTGTTCGAAACGATTCCCTAGCCTCTCCCTTTTGTTCTATTTTTTTTTTTTCCGGCTCCCTCCACTTACATCTGTCTCTGTCTATTCTTCTTTTTATTTATCTGTGTGTCTGTCTCCTTCTCTCCACCCCAAGATGCAGAATTCTGTCCTCGGTAGACAATGATTTATTAATTATCATGAACAACGTTGCTGCGGGCGACGAAGCAGAATAGAGCAACTCTGAGAAAATGAGATGGAGATTCATCACTCGGGGGTCTCCAGGCGCCTCGTCCAACACCTCACGGCCACTGGCGCATGCAGTCACATCTCGTCAATGCCGGGACGCTGCCCTCGCCGTGTCGGCATTCGCAAAGCCAGCGTTCCGGGATGCAAGTTAACTTTTGATACGGTATCTTAAAAATCATTAATGGCGTTTTACAATTGGTGTCAGTTGCTGTAAGTAAGAATGACTCGGTCGCCCTGCGATTAGGAACAGAGTCAAGGGTGACTGGTGACGAGACGTTGAAGGGCACCAGGAAGCCAGCCGCGGTCCCCTGCCCTCCCCCCGTGCTCGTCTTGCCTGAAATGGCCACTGTTCAGACTCGGCCTTAGGACCCCTAAGGGGCCTTGGGTGCCAGCGGCGGTGCCCCGGTCTGGTAAACCTAGGCGTTAGCATGTCCTGGCTGGAGCAATCGGCATGTCATCCAAGCTGGGCCCCTTGGGGACTTCTCCCTGAAAGTTCATGGAACCACCAGGAAAGAGGTCCCCTTGGCTGATAATAAGCCAGTAGGATCTATAGGTCCAGAGCTGGACGGGGCCATCGTCCAGCCTAAGCCAGCCTAAGCAATCAGAATCCCAAGATGGAGAGAGGGACTTCTCAGTGCCACCGTGGAGCACCTGTGCCCGAAGCTAGACAGCTCGGGTTTCAGCCCGTTTGAGACGTGCTTCTGTGATAAGCAGCTGACTCTGTCCTGATGACTAGAGCTGCGAATCTGTGAATGACACGGAACGGGGCTGACGCCCAAAAGAGCAGGACGAGGGCGGTGGGGAAGCTTGGAGCGTCGGGGAAGAGGCCAGGGCGCGGCCAGATGGGAGAGGAGAGTGAGACGAAGGGGGACCACGAATAAGGACGTTCTGAGCGTGGCCGCCAAGGTCCCCCCGGCTGAGCCTGCCCCTCTCTGCGCACTGGCCGACTCCATCGTCCCCTTCGCTCCCCGTGCCCTCGGCCTTGGCCCAGGTTTCAGAGGCCGCACACATCCTACGGATCCCTTCCGCAAGGCACCGTCACCTGCCGCCTTTTATTTCTGGGCTGTTCATGCCCATTGTCTGCGGATGCTCTGCGCTCAGCCTGTCTTCCAGGGAGGCCCGCCCCGACTCCCACACTGCGCAGATGCCCTGGCTAGTTACTCTGAGACCACCGTGGATCTTTTCTCCCCAGCGCGCTCCCCGTAATCTGGTCATTAACTGGCCAAGGCCCTTCTCCCCGACTACTCTGTAAGCTCCGCAGAGTGAAATCTCTGTCTAGTCACAGCCCTCCCCCCAGGAGTGCCTGGCACTTTGTAGTTGCTCTGTAAATACTTGCCAAGGGAAGGACTCGGGGTCTCACTTAGTTTGAGGTCCCCCAGGCGCACACTTGTGTTCCTTCACGTCCCCAAGCCAAACTGAAACAAGATCTACACAATCACCGTAAGAACGATGGGCTGGCTTTGACGAGGTTCACGGCCCACCGCGCCCCATGGACCACAGGATGTGGACCAGCCACGTTCCTGGAAACATCTCCCAGTGTATGGAGGGTCCTCAAACACAGTACTTCTCAGGCTTTAATGTGCCCAAGATGCCTGGGAGACCTTTTGAAAGCGTGGATTCTGACTCAAGAGGTCTGGGGAGGGGCCTGAGAGTCGGTATTTCTAACCTGCTCCCAGCTGCTACTGCTGCTGCTGGTTGGGGACCATGCCAGGCGTAGCCAGGCAGATGGGCACCGAGAAGCAAGGTCCGGCCTGCAGAGGAAGCTGGCTGGCTCCAGCGGCCTGCACGGTTTGACAGAGTGGGAGATTAAGAAGGGAAGAAAACAACCCAGAATGGAAATAAATACAGTGCACCACAATCTCATTAATGTCTAAAATTAGATGAACACAATTAAAAATGTAAAAGCTGGATTAAAGCGTGTCAGTCTGGAGTCGAGTGCTGAATTACGCTGAGGCTCTTTGCTTTTTCTTAACGGTTTCTGCTCATGGATATCTCAAAGACTGCGATGTTCTTCATGATCTCTAGCTGTCACCGAACACGTTTGGCGATAGGAAGAAAGGTTGGCCTTGTTTTCGAGACGATTTTCCCAGGACGTGACTGAAAATGTTCAAGTGTGCCAAGACTTCGGCCCCTTCTTCCCACTACAATCTAGGCTCCCTGGGATGGAAAAGGAGGCTGACTCACTCTACACACCGCAGGCATGCACCTGATGTGCGTCAAGCCAGTCACGGTGCCTGGCATCAATAGTATCGAGATTCCCATTTTATAAGTAAAGAAATAGAGGTTCAGAGAGGTAAAGCGAGCTACTCGGGGTAACACAGCTAATGAGAGGAAGCACTGGGATGCTAACATAGTTCTGTTTGATTTTAAAATATCTGTATTCTTTTCGTGGCCCTCCTAAAGAATAACCCATCGTGGGGCTCCAGTAAAGGGTGCGTGTGTGTGTGAGTGTGTGTTTGCACCCGCACGCACATGCACAGATATGTGTAGGCAGAGGGGGGAAGTGGCGTAGACAGAAACGAGAGACAGAGCAAACATCCAAATGTAAAAGGTCTGTCTCTTTGTGTTTGCTTAAAATTGCCAGACTGGACCCATTACCAACTGATATGATTTACTCCGTATTTTAGCAGAATTGGACTAAGTGATTTGTTTTCTCAGCAGAGTCACAAAGCGCTTATTAGCTCAGGCTCCAATTCTGGTCCTGGAGCCATTAAGTCTGTTCTCATCCACCAAGAAATTAAGATCCCGAGGGTGAATATTATCTTGGCGACACCCCCGATTACCACGGCTTTAACCCTCGGGACACAGAAGGTCATCCTTTCTCTCCGCCTTCAGGTAGGTGGACAGTGAAGGCAATGTGGGCCGGGGGCTCTGCGGAGCTAGGTGTGGGTCACGGTGGCCATTCTTTGAAAGTGTGACACATCCATACTTCATCCAAGCTTCTCTCCTGAGTCCTCTGAGACTCGCAGCTCCCCTCAAAACATCTTCCAATAAACCTGACTTCCTTCAGTGGAGTGAGCTATTTCCCAGGAATCCTGGAAGGAATTTGGCCTAACCCGGAGTCAGACAGGAAGGCCACTGAGGCAGATAAGGGCTTCCGTTTTTACCTACTGATATAAGCCCGAAGGCCATGGCCTACTATTTTTATTCATTTTAGAATAAAATGAGGACCTACTGTGTGCCAGCCAGCACAGAGTAGGAGCCCCATCGAAGCCTAACGAGGCAGAGGCATCAAGGAGGCCTTCTTGGAGGAAATGGCATTTAAGCCAAGGATCCAAGCGTGACTGGGACTCAGCTGGGAAGGCCATTTCTGGCAAAGAAAACAGCATGGGTGAAGGCACTGAGGCATGGCACAGATGGTTTTAAGTGGGAAGTCCCGTGAGGTCTCTTCAGGAATGAGGCAGAGGATTACTATATAGATACGTATAAGTGATGTGTGCATGTATGTGCAGGGGTGGGTACAAGCTGATCATATTGGTGGGGTGGCTAAGACTGGGAAATGAGAGGGGAGGTGTTTGGCACGGGCTGGGCATGGCAGATCTTTTAAGGGACCATAAAAGGGAGAGGGACATACCCTCTTCCCGCTTCTTTTTCAATGAGGAACCTCAGTCTGAGCATATGTGGGTGAGACAGGACGTGTTTTAAGGCGATGAGCTTAGAACGCAAATTCAAAATTCAATATGCTGTTTGTGGTACAGGGTGTATACGTGGGGATCTTATTTCCAGGGGCAATGATCTCTTTCATTAAAAAATAATTTCCCCTATTATGCTAATAATCTATTTGTTTGAAAATTTAGAAAATACAAACTAGAAAAAAAAGAATCAAAATTTAAACCTGCAATTGTGTCACCTAGTGATAACTCTGTTAGTATTTTATTGTATATCTTTCCTGTTATTTGAAATGACATAATCATGATTTTTATATAAATGAGATCATCGCCTGCACGCTGATTTATTAGTTGCTTTTTCACTTAGCCATATAGCATTGACAGCTTCTGCGTTCATTTCCCCGGGCTGGTGGGACAAAGC
>NW_011889195.1:0-1564 GCF_000151845.1 Pteropus vampyrus
GCTTCCGGGGGTTCGTTTCTGAGAGACCGTGTCTCATCTCGGAGCACGCACGGTGAAGACGGCCGGCGGGTCACCTGGCGATCACCGCGGGTCTCGAGTATCTGCCGTGTTCAAAGCGCTCCTTGAACGCGCGGCGGAGTCACGGCATCATCAAAGACGCGCTCCCGGCCCCATCTGTCGGCGCTGGATTTGCATTTCACACGCCACGTGCGTCTCCCGAGGAGAAGGCCGCGCCGCCACCACAGAGCGGAGCGCAGCCACGCCGCCCGGCCCCGGGGCGCTTCAGTGACACGTTCGCACGTGGCCTGCAGCAAACCGAAGCTTTTGATGTTTCAGTCTGTTACTCACCATAGAAGTCGCTGGATGGCCCTTTCGGAGCCCGAGTTCACTTGTCCCCAGAGGCACAAGCTGGTTCGTGAAAACAAAGTCACGTCAACTCCCAGTTCTTTGAACGCATCAGGCTATTTTCAAAAGAGCCAGGTTTCTGCCAGAATCCAAATTTCTTATCCCTTGAAGCAATTTGTTTGGGGAAAAAAAGAAAAATTTTTTTAATGACTTTTCAAAATGGAATAAAATAATACCGCACTCGGGGGCTTTTCCTACTCTAAGGTAGATCGAGTACCACTTTCCGCCTTTCCTGAAGACGGCGATCGTTCACGAACCTCTCTGGCCCAGAGACAGGTCACGGGGGTCGCATCAGTTCAAAAACAGAACTTTTAAAGTCCCCGGCGATGAAACGAATTACCCACGGATGCAGCAGGCTCTGAAGGATTCACTAAGAGCTGTTTAGCTAAATAACATCTGCGCTAACAAGTCCCCAAAACAGATTTCGGTGACGATGCACGGTCTCCGATGGCGCAACGCGCATCGCGCCGTGAGGGTCCCCTCAGCCAGTGAGTGTGGGGGGCAGAGGGACGAGGGGCCTGTGAAGGGCCATCCCCGTCCTTCACACCCGTTCTTCCCACGACGGGCATCGAGCGCCCGCTGTGCGCCCGCTGGTTGGCACTGGTGTGGGCGGACGTGGCCGCGTCCGCCTTCGTCACGCTGGACCACGTCGCCAGCCCGTCCAGCTCCACTTGGGGAAGCTCCTGAAGCCCAGGTAAACGATCTCAGGTGCTTCTCACGTTTCATGAGCCGTTGGTGCCGAGCCTCCCGTGGCCTCCAGGCGGCGCCCCACAGATGCAAATCCGAAAGTCGCCCTCGGTAGATTCCGTGACGACGCATGTGACATGCCCCACCCCACTCGTCCGAACCCATGCAGTCCCGGCACCGAGTCGGGCCCGATCCCTAAAATGCCATCATCCGAGTTCCTCCTCTTCCTGCGGCAGACCCCCGCCCCCGAGTAGTAACGTGGGGTCGCATGCCTTCTCCCCCCGGCTGGTCAGCGGGGCCCGGGCAGAGGAGGTGCCGGGGCGCGGGGGTTGGGTCTTGGTAAGCTCCACATCCGGCTTCTCTGGCCATGCGCGTGGCCCTCGGCTTGCTCACGTTCTCGTGGGGGGCATGGCCGACTCTCAGCTGCCTTCCAGGGTGGCGGAGGCAGAAAGCCTACCGCCGGCGAGGAACA
>NW_011889195.1:4111-7611 GCF_000151845.1 Pteropus vampyrus
ACAGGATGAGGGAGATTTTTAGGGGACAGTTCTGGAAGCAGAGTGTATCATATCTGTTCACGTTCTCATTGGCTGTAGCCCAGTCACATGGCCACGTCTAAATGCAAGGGGGTCTGGGAGGTGTAGTCTAGCCGTGTGCCCCCAAAGGAGAGGAAAACATGGATTGTCGAGAGCAGCTGGCCGTCTTCTGTAACTGCCCCCCGTTCACCCTTTTACTCTGAGACCTCACCTCGAATTGGGACGTGGCCCGATAATCGCCCCGGGCACCTGGACCGTGGTTTACTGTGACAGTGACTGCAAGCTGCTAGCCCGGGTGATGTGACAGCTCGTAGTTGGTGGCCCAGACCTGACGCATCGAAGCTGGAGGAGCTTCCTCCGTGACCTCCATTTGAAAAGGACAGAACAGGAGGCGTTTGTCCTCTTTATTTGTCCGAAGTTCTGTTTCACGTTATGGCCGAACGAAGAGTCCCAAACAAACAAACCAACAAACAAAATCGAAAATAACCGGGCTTGATTTCTAAACGAATTTCCACGAGCCTTGGAAATAGGTTGCGTTAGAAGAATGACCTTAAAAGTTGCGATCGAGCGATCAGCCGGTCGGGAGGGATGCCTGGCATTCACCCGCAAGATCACGACGCGTGACTGGCTGCGGACCACACGGGCCCGCGAGGCCCCCTGCGGGAGGGTTTCGGTAGAACAGTCAGTGTTGCTGCCAATACCCGGTGGCCACACCAGCTGAAACCCGGTCGTCATGTGACCTTAGATCTTCTCCCTCAAATTATGCGGGTGACACAATTGTTTCTTTACTGTGTAACCACCTCTCAAAATGCATAAGCTTTAGAATTAAGTATTGGCACGTTTAAAAGACCAGAATTTGGAATTTTAGTTCCTGGTAACGTTTATAGACTTATAATGACCTGTAAGAATATCACCATTGCCCTGTAACTTCAGTTTAAAGCGTAATATTGAGTAATCGATTGTCTTATAAACTTAGGTTGAATTCTCACTAATTTTATATACTGTGTTAGAATATTTAAGAAAACTTAAGGGTGGCTGTATTTAAGTCTAATTTATTGGATTTATAGGAATCACTTAAGTACGGGGAAAGTTCTTCAGCCAGATAATTGAAATGTGTAACAAGGAAATTCAATATATTAAATTTATCAGTGCCGTTTAAATTTTGTGAAGGAACTTAACCAAGTTTGCAAATAGGACTGAACGTTAATAATAATATCTCCTTCCCCCCTGATATGACTGTTAAGATACGCTAGATTTAAAGATAAAACAAAATTTGCAATTGGACTAATCACCTTAAAGAAGGATTAAGTTTTTTGGATTAGTAACTTTAATAAAGGGAGTATTAATTACCACAACCAAAGAAGATACTGGAATTTTCTGTCACATTTAAGGAAAGACACACACACACACACACACACACACACACACACAATCCTTGTCATTGGCAGATTTTATATTCAAGATTCTTTATGATATTTTAGTCAACTTGAAGAAAGAAAAAAAATCAGTCAACTGATTATTCGATGGAATCAAAGAGCCTTTTGATTGAACTGACCAGTCTTCAGATCCTTGTCCTAAGCGTTTGGCGAGACCAGACCCCGGACAGGGGGTCCATTCTCTCTCTGCAGGGCTCCCCAGCCTTGAGCCACACGCACGGGTCCCCTTAAAGGGGAGAGGTGCTCAGAGACCCCGGAGCTAAACTGTGTTTATGTTGATACCACTCCAGGGACGAGCTCTGACACACCCCGATCGGCTTCACCGACCCCAAACGAAGCCAGGTACAAACACGATAAGAATCAAATGAACAGCAATGCCCGGGGTGAGGCGTGTTGGGATGAGGCGGCCCAGTGTGCGACAGGACCAAGGTGCTAGCCGTGCAGCCTGCCTTCTGGGGGTTCACAGGCCCCGGTCGGCACCTGGAGGGGGCTCTCCCCCACCACGTGCCACTGCTGCAGAGCCATGGTGTCACTTGGCACAGACACATCGTTTACCGTTTGGGTCACCTCTGCTCTTTTCTCATTAGTGACAGCTGTCCAGGAGCCTCTCGGCCACGAGGTCACTGCCAGCAAAAGCAAATGGGAACGCCGAGATCTCGAGGCAGAGCTGACATCGAGACAGCCCGGAACGCCCGGGCGTTCAAGTTCTGGGGTTTTTGTAAAAGCGAGAATTGAATTCTAGAACTCGTTACAGGAAACCCGTACACATTTCAGGATATCCAGTTTGAGAAATATGGTAAAGTGGACAAGGTTTGAGCTTTGAAGAAAGACAAAGTCAGGATCGATTCTGAACTTTGCTAATTAAGAGGAGGGCGACCTATTTACGTACAATAAGGATAATTACACCCATCGCGGAGCTGGAGTGACACCTAGAGGTCAAGGGTCTGGTTCCGGCCAGCATTCGGTACACGAGTTGTCATTCGTCATCGTTGGGGATGAGCTATACTTCGTGTATTTGCCCGAAATCCCGTCCCGAATGCGTGTGCAGAGGGGTCGTGTCGTTGGAAATCGCGCCTACATCACGCACGAAAGAAGCAGTGCAGGTACCCCCCGCCTGACACCGCGTCGCTTTTACGAAAGGCCCGCTCGGGCATCTGTTTTCGCTGACCGAGAGGATCCCAAAGAGTTTCAGCTTCCGCGAACGAAGGCGAAACCGGGCCCAGCGGTCAGCATTGGCTTCGCAGGGGCCGGCGCCGAGACCGCGGGCTGGTGGGGGACCACACTGTCCCACGCCGTGTCTGCCTTGCATAGCCGTGTACTCACCGGCCACTCCCGCTTTCGTGTTGGTGTTATTTGAGGTCGCGTGTGTTATTTGGTACAATTTGGTCGGTTATTTTGGGGGTCTGGGATGGCTCAGAATTTTTCCGTATAAATTAACGACGATTTCTCGCTTGACACCACTTGGGCTCACGGGAGGTTTCCCAAGGACATCGTGCTGCTGGAAAGTCGGGGAACCCTGTATCAAGTGTTGATTTTCCAAACGTGCTGTCTGGCGCCCCTCAGAGGGGCAGGGTTGGAACTGGGGGATGGCGGGGGTCCAGGGTCTCTGCCCTCTCTTCAACCAGAGCAATTCTGTTTCACGCACACACTTTACACACACGGCTTCTATTTAAGATAATATTTGAGTAAATGAATTTTATGGCTGAAAATTAAAAAAAATGGAAACCATTCGTATATTATTATAATGATGACGGAGACCGTGGACCCATTATTATGTGTCAGACACAACAATGTGAGTCAGGTATTATCATTATCCTGGCTAAACTCGTAAATTAAATTAAAAGTATATGGGTACTTTTTGCATTCTGTATTACTTTTGAATAAAATATATTCTTGGCAGTTCAATGACACGAACTTGAAACATTCCTCAGTTTCGAAAGGCCTTGTAAATAGATCTTTCTGGTCTAAATTTAAAATGTAACTCCTTAAACATTAGGCAAAATCATTGTATCACCTTTCTGAAATACTAACCCATAGCTATGCATA
>NW_011889195.1:10544-15358 GCF_000151845.1 Pteropus vampyrus
CGCTGGTCCGCTTCCGCAGAGGCCACCTCACTCGCTAGAACAGCAGCCCCGCGCGTGGCCCTGCCTACGACGTCCCGCACGCTCCGGTCCCCAGCTGCTGTCCCCGCCTCCTGGCCGGCCCGCCTGCCCCTTCCAGGACACCCGAAACGCGCCAGGCCCGCAGCCGTGAGGTCCCCCCGCTCCCCGCAAAGCTCTTCCCCTACCTGCCCGGACACTCCGCCACTGTCCACGCCTTTGCCCTAATGTCACCTCTTCGGAGTCTCTCTCGTCATGTGTGCCCTCCTTATACCCCGTTATTATATACTCGTCACCACCTGGCACTGTGACAGGGTATTCAAGGAAGTCCCCTCCTGCTTTGAGGTCCCGTAGCTGAGGCCAGTGGCCTGCTCACCGCTCGTGCAGGAGAGGCTGAGACTAAGTCGGGGGGGGGGCATTTCACGAGTCACAGAGTAAGGATTTCTTTAGAGAGAGCCGAGTGGAGAGGACAAGGGGGTGGGGTTGCAAGAGACCTGCCGGGGAGAATTTAAGGCGTGTTTCCTGGAATTTGGGGGTTCCTGGGGGCTGGTGCATACGTGTTTCCTGGAGTTTGGGGGTCCCTGGGGGCTGGTGCCCAGCTTGAGCATTAGAGATAAAAACCTTCCAGGAGAGAGGCTGATCCCGCCCATGCTGGGGGCCCCTCTCCCAGAGTTTAGTGGAGACGAGTGTGCAGCCGTAATTCCCCGGCTAGACTCCTGGCCTAGAAGGTCAAGGTGGCTGCAGCGGGAGCACAGGGGGGCTGCGGAGGAGACCCAGAGTGGCCGGATCAGGGAGACTAGGTGGGAGGCCCCCAAATGCAGCCCCAGGTAAAGTATTTTAAAGATAAATACGAAGAAGTAGAAATTATATATGCATACGAGAAGCAAGAATTCTTTTGTGTGTTGTATGTCCACGTGTGTCACACACAAGTACCCTCACAGAGGACGAGCTGCCGAACCAGAAGAGGTGGCATTTTTCTGGGTCTCTAGTCATTCCGTGAAAGTGTCTTACAAAGTGTCCTGTCTTGGGACGGTGACAAGGGATCGTAGGGAGTAAGTAGACTGTTCCCTAGACGGGAAGGAGAGTCGTCAGTTAAAGGCATGTGTGCTGATGTACAGGTGGAAATAATATCTCGTCTTAATTTCTGCATCCTTAAAAAATTAATGGTGAGATCAAACATTTTCATGCATTAACGTCTTGGCAGGCTTTTTCCGTCTTCTTGTGAATGGGTTGGTTTTTACATTATTAGCTTTTAGGGGTCTCTGCTTTTCTTATCAATTGATTGCACTTTTAAATAGAGTTGCTAGACCTTTGTCAGATGCCGTTTTCTGCAGATGAGAAAATGTGACTCCGGTGACATCGCTGGTGGCTCAGATCAGGTTCAAGCTGAGTTCTGTCTGACTCCAGAGCCGTTCGCTCCCTGTTACTCCGTGTTCCTTTCCAGGGACCATTCCGTGTGGGGTCTGAGGCAGGTGAGAGCCAAGACCTACATAAATATGGAGCTTAATTACTGCCACGCGGGGCCCGCACACGTCTCGTAAATAATTTTTCATTTAACCTCAAAACACTCCGATTAACCAGGAATCAAATACAATTACGACATTGACGTTTTACAGAAGAAGCTGCTGGGGTAAAGTCATATCCATGTGCATTCGGTCAAGTAGAGGTCAAATCCAGTCTTAGATTCAGTGCTATCATTTTATGATAATATGCAACAGTCCATCTATCTGTCACCATCGGAAGGAAGAGGCAGGTCACTTCGGTTAATTTTCAGTTAAATAAAACTTACCCCTTTAAATACCAATTTAAAAGATCTTCTATAAAACTTTCACCAAAAAAAAAAAAAAAATGACGGATTGATTACATCCATTTATCTTTGCTTCCTCTTGAAAAGCCACTACAATGGCAGCAAATAAAATTTTCAAAGATGTAAAACAAAACAATGAAGAGAAGGTCACAGATGGAGGGAGAGAAACAGAGACAGAGACAGAGAGAGACAGAGACAGAGATGGAGAGAGAGAGAGACAGAGACAGAGAGACAGAGACAGAGAGACAGACAGAGAGAGAGAGAGAGAGTCACAGGCAAGGAGAGAAGGTCGGAGAGTTGTAACTTTTGAAGCTGGACCTGAGCCTGGACCAACAGCACCAGCCCCAGCCCCAGAACCTGTCAGGCGAGTACAGTGCTGAGCCCGGTGCCAGACCAGCTGGAGCCCAGAGACCAGGTGACACGGCCGAGGCAGCTGCTCACCCCGCGACAGGCTCGGGTCCCCAAGGACCAGCGTGGGGAGCTGGAGGTGTACACGCCCCTCCATTCCACCTGCGGGCCCAAGTCAGTGGCACCGTGGAGCCCCCAGCCCCCGGGCGGCACCCCTTCGCTCCCCCACCTCTGCTGAGGGCTGCTGGTGCCCCTGTACCCTCCATCCAGCTGCCCGTGGGGGCCCCATCCATACCCCGCAAATAGCCAGTCGCCCCAGCCGTTTGCTGTAAGGCGTTCCTCCGTCACCGAGCTGCCGGGGCGGCACACGCGGTGTCTGTTCCTGGGGCCCCCATTCTGTTCCAGGGGTCTGACTGCCTTGCCGGCGTCACAGTGTTGCCGACTGTGGCTCTGGAGCAGGTCTGGACATCAGCGTTGAGAATTCAGCTTTGCTCTCTCTTTTTTTTTGAGATTGTTCTGGTTATTCTGAGGCTTTGCATTTCTACGTATGTTTTAGAATCGACGTACTAATCTCTATTTTAAAAAACGTCATCGCAAGGATCATGTTGACGCGTAGATCAGTTTCGGGGGCATCTCCACCTCAGCAATGCGACTTTCCCACCAGAGACGGGACAGCCCCCCCTTCGTTTAGATGGTCCCCGGTTTATGTCGGCCGTTTTGTATTTTCCGGGCAGAAGTCTTCCACGATTTTCGTTAAATGCAGTCTGGCATTTTTCACGTTTGTTGATGCTACGGGGAAAGAAATTTTTTAGTTTCGTTTTCCAGTTCTTTGCTGGTGTTTTATATTGACCTTGTATCTAGTCACTTTTCTATTTCCACTCATTAGGTCCGATAGCTTTTTTTTTAAAGTCTCCGTAAATATTTCTAGATAAACAGTTATTTCGTCTGTGAATTCTTGACGACTTTCTTTCAAAGTTTTGCTTCTTATTGTTTCACTTTGTTGCCCCGGGTAACAGCAGACGTGGCCAGCACAGGCACCTGCCTCGCTTCCGGTCTTCAGGGAAAAATATTCGGTCTCTCGTCATCACCATAAAGGATAATGATCACATAGATTTTTCAGATGCCTTTTATAAGGCCGAGAAAGCTTCCTTCTATTCCTGTTCTAAGGATTTTTCAAATCGTGAGTGTTGAGTTTTGATTGTTTTTTTTTTCTATCTCTATTGAGGTGATTATATGTCTTTTTCTCTTTTATTCTGTTATTGTGATGAATTGATTTTCAATCATTAAGCCAATATTGCATTTTTGGAATAAACTCCACTTGGTCTTGAAGAGATTTGCAAGATTTCATTAAGAAATGCTTTGTGTTTATGTGATAATCGCTATAGACCTGTAATTTCCCTTTCCTGAGATAGCTTGAAAAATGTTGACATGACGGTTACATCAACCCTAGGAAGAAACTGTATAGTTTTCCTTTCTTCTCTATTTTCTGCAAGTTTTTCTTTTTTAAGATTGTTATCATTTCTCCCTTTATGTATTTGATAGAACTGACCGGTGAAAGCTCTGAGTATGGAGTTTTATTGTGGGAAAGTTTTTTTATTATCAATTCAATTTAAAAAAATGGATAGGACTATTTCCATTTCCATTTTTTCCTGTGTCAGTTTTGATAAGTTGTGTTTTAGTTCTTCACGCTTATAAATCCTATTTTTATTGTAATTTATTTGCCCACGAGATTAAACTTCGGGTTAGTTTTCAAATATTTCAAATATTTCAAGAGTTATTGTTAGTGTTTCACATAAAACAGCTGAAGGAGTCTTATGGACCTCGTTCTGGAAATTTAAAGCTCCAAGCGCCTCATCTTCCTTCTCCAGCTCCACGGTACTAAGATGCAGCCAACCAACCTAATAGTCCATAATACCCTATGTCTACTAGAATGTTTCATGGAGCAAGTTATTTGGTCACTCAGAGCCTTGTCTTCCGTAGGCACTTGACTCCAGGTGACCTCAGGTGGTGATTTAAATAACTGATACGCTACTGCATGCCACGAACTAGCAGAGTCTCCTTCACCACGAGGACAGATAAGATCAAGCCAGAGATTTCCCACCCTTTAGATCCTGTTCCGTGTCTGGAGCAAATCCCTGTGTCAGCCAGGGTTTGGTTAGGGAAGCAGAACAATCCTGGGCGGAACAGGATGAGACCTGTATCGTGGAAGTCAGACCTTGCAGAATTGCGACAGGATTTTAAGAAATGGTGACGTGGACTGGGGAGTAGAGGTCAGGGAGAGAGGCAGGGGCCTGGTGGGCAGGTCAGACTCGCGCAGAGTCTAAGCACCGAGCACGCGGGGTGGTCAGCACGGACCTCGGAGTGGAGATCGTACAGGGTGACCGGGAGCTGCTGGTTTGGACCTGCCTCCGTGGGTCCGCAGTCGAGCTGGCCGGGGAGTGAAGGGGAGTGGGGACAGGCTGGAACTCGCGGGGCACCTCCGTTTCTGTTTGTCAGTGTATCAAACTGCCAGGACCTTCAGAGTAAGGGACGCTGCTTCCCTCTCCGCTCCCGCATTTCATGCAGATTCTTCTCTTAGCAGCTGTGGCCCAGAGCCCTGCAGAAGGGCACCCAGGAAATGGGAAACAGTCCCCAGTCTACCAAG
>NW_011889195.1:15408-23119 GCF_000151845.1 Pteropus vampyrus
CAGGATTTTAAGAAATGGTGACGTGGACTGGGGAGTAGAGGTCAGGGAGAGAGGCAGGGGCCTGGTGGGCAGGTCAGACTCGCGCAGAGTCTAAGCACCGAGCACGCGGGGTGGTCAGCACGGACCTCGGAGTGGAGATCGTACAGGGTGACCGGGAGCTGCTGGTTTGGACCTGCCTCCGTGGGTCCGCAGTCGAGCTGGCCGGGGAGTGAAGGGGAGTGGGGACAGGCTGGAACTCGCGGGGCACCTCCGTTTCTGTTTGTCAGTGTATCAAACTGCCAGGACCTTCAGAGTAAGGGACGCTGCTTCCCTCTCCGCTCCCGCATTTCATGCAGATTCTTCTCTTAGCAGCTGTGGCCCAGAGCCCTGCAGAAGGGCACCCAGGAAATGGGAAACAGTCCCCAGTCTACCAAGTGGACACCCCGGCACGCACGTCGGGCACACCCCGTTTCCTCACCCCACATTACTTCTAAAATCAATAGGATGATTTTCTAGCCCACTGATGTGGATCTTGATAATGAATGCATTATGTGCTAAATGAAAATCTTCTAGATCTCTCTCAGGTGAATATTAAAATTAAATGGTATACGCACACATGACACTGTCTGTGAAGAAGAATTTTAAACCTCAAGACAGTATATAATACACACACTCACGTGCCAACCGGATCATACACATACACACGTACATATGTGTGGGTTACATGTAACCTTACTTCTTGCGATATTGTTCAGTTATTTTATATCGAACGGATGTTACCTTATAATCAGAAATTTCATAAATTAAGACCGAATTAATAAAGCATTCCTTTTGCTTTTGTTTGAGACTAAAGGCTAAATGACACACGTGCAGACAGTCAGCATTAAATCTGACCTATGAAAACCTCTGGGCTGGAGCTTTGCAGCAGTGTGGGCGCTACAGCTGAGCGCTCAGTTTCTGAGTGGACCCGCGGCCCTTTCTCTGTCCTTCTGCCTCTTCTCGGACTCCACTGGCGTTACAGAGAAGAAGGCTTATTTATCTGTTTCATAGTTGCATCCCGCCCCCCCTCCCCCCGACACACACACACACACGTTCCCCTTTATGTAAAACGTAACCTTCTCATTTTAGGAAAATCAGGGTGGAGGCTTTGGCACCGGACGGGGGCACAGGCCGCCGAGGAGGCGCGGGTTGGCACTGCTGGCCCTGGCCGGGGCTGTGCCCTCGAAATGTCCGTGGGTCAGAGCCAAGGCCTGGACTCGTGACATATTATCTGAATCTTTCCTGGGAACAAGGGCGAAAATCTAGCAACTGCGTCTCGGCTTCGTCCTGGGGTTGGAGGATGCGGACACGGGTTTCTCTGCCCCTCGGGGAATGAAGAAGCTGGGCTGGCATTTAATCTCGTCGTAGGCACCATCCACATGACCATCCGGGAGCCTGTGCCCGCCGGCCCCATCCCCCCGACTATATTTAGTCCGTTATGAATATGGAAAAACATTGAAAATGATTCACTGTGACGTCCCTCTGTCTAGCCTAATAATGTCAAAGGCATTAACGACAGCGTCTGGTCACCCCGGTGGTGGGACTGGAGATCTCGGCCCTCCCCAGAGTCATCCTCCACCGCCCGGATAGGCTGGACACGACCCAGTCACCTCCCTGCTCGAAAGAGGAAAATAAGATGGAAAGGCCGTGGAGAGGGACCTGGCCGTGGGCGACGGGCACCGCGGCGGAGCTGGAGCCAGCTGGACCGGGGCACGCGGGCTGGTTCGAGATCTGCTCCCCGCGTTTCTCTGCCGGCCTTTCGGCCTCGTGTTCTCTCTGCCGCGGGCTGAGCCCCACCTGCATCCCCCGCCGTCCGCTGACTCGGCGGCCTCAGTGTCGTCGTCATCATTTCTACTCAGGCTTTTCCAACACGGTTTTCCACACGTTACCCTCACACGTCACTGCGCCGAGGTGGGGTTACCTGATCTTTGCCTTTGCAACATTTACCCGAGTTTATGTGTCGAAATGAGTATCTGTTTTTGTCACTAGCCCGTAAGATCTGTGAGGGCGGGGACTTTGTTTTGCCCACCACTTTAGAGGCCTGGCGTGGTGACTAGTGCAGAGTGAGGTTAAAGAAATAATTAAATAAAGAAGCGGGGGTGGGAGGGAGGAGGCTGAAGGAGGAAGGGGAGGGGAGAGAGGGATGAAGACAGAAAAAGCAGAACCGAATACGACTTCGTTTGGTACCAGGAGAAACGGATTGAGCTGGGGAGGCTTCCGAGTCGGGCCTCTTGGCAAAACGCCGGAAAAGCCTAGATGACTTACTGCATCTTCACCCTCTGGCTTTGGGGTTCCTACCCGCCCCCACCCCGAAACCACTTGTTCTCCTAAAAGTGCCTCACCTGTGCAGGCCTGTCCCCGCCCGGCCTCTCTCTGGTCTGTGACAGATCCCCGCTCGCTCACTTAGACGCTTTCGGATATTATGGCCAAAACTTCATCCCACACCGCCTGCCGACACCCTCCGCCACGGCCAGAGGCAGAAAGCAAACAGGACCTTTGAGATGGAAAAGATTCGTTTGTTTGTTTGTTTATCTAATTGTGTTAAAATGCATTAACCATTTTTAGTGTACAGCTTAGCAGTGTTACATGTGGTCACATCATCACGCGTCCAATGCCCAGGACGCTTCAGAGACAGAGAGTGATTTGTGCCGCTGTGGTTTAAGCCGTGGAGTTGACGAGGCAGAGCCTGAGCCCCCAGCACGCCGGCTCGCGGAGGAGGCTCTCTGTGTCGCGATTGAGAACACCACCTCCGGGACTTCGTCACCTGGGTTCGCGTCCGCCGCACCCTACCCGGTGCCGTGTCTTGTCACCGCCAAGACACCACCGATTGCGAGATGCACCGTGATTATTGTAAACACCGAGGAGGAAAGTGGAGCCGCTAGTTAAACGAGGAAGCCATCTCTGACCGCGGGTCTACGTCAGGGCTCCCCGGCCCCCGGTCCGTGCCCCGTTAGGGACTGGGTGGCACAGCGGGAGGTGAGTGGCAGGTGAGCAAGCAAAGATCCATCCGTGTGGGCAGCCGCTGCCCAGCGCCAGCACCCCCGCCTCGGCTCCACCCCGCATCATCGGGCGTTAGAGTCTCAGAGGAGCCCCGGGCTCTGGTGCCGGAGGGCTGGGGACCGCGGTCTACGTGCGCGACACGTGCATCGGCTCCGCCGGCCGCTCCTCTGGCAATCCCCTTCTTCCCCGGGAGTTTGGCCGCTTCTCCAGTGTCTTGCTTGGTGCGTGACAGGCAACCCTTCCGCGCACGTCTCGGGAACAAAGGGACAGTTTCAGCTCCTTGCGGGCGGCGTCGTTCTCGGGCCCCGTAAGGGACCGGCTCGTCGTTTTGCGAGGAAACGTGGAGCGGCCCCGGCAATACATATTTCCTTCTCAGATACAAACATTAGTCTCTGCTGCTCTGTTTTCGTCTTTTCGAGTACACGATAACTTTTCATTTTTATTCCGTGTCGTGGAATATGCTTTCGAAGGTGTTTTAAACAGCAGTTTAGCTCAATGCGTGTAGCCCCATTGAAGCAGTAGCGACGTGAGCAGCTTAGCTGTGACCACGGCCACCCACGTGCACAAAACTGGGGCTCTATCAGGCCGCTGGGTTGCCAGCGATTGGGGGACCCCGGCGATTGTCAGAGGGCCCCCGATATCAGTGATGTTAAATATGAAGACGTGCGTTTTGTTGTCCATGGGGAGCAGCGCAGGCTGCGTCCGTGGGCGCGATCTCTGCCTTCCCGGGTCTCAGGCTCCTCGCCTGTAAAATCGGGGACCACATACTCACCTCACGGCGCACGCGTGAGAGTTCGATGAACCGTTCAGCTCGGTAAGCGACGGGCAACAAGCATCCAGTCAGAAGCGGCCACTGGTCACGTGTCATCCCGGTGGTGCCCGATGCACCAGCTTCTAACGCTGTGGAACAAATTGGTGGCTCCGATCAGTCGTCTCTGACTGTCTCGTGGTTTGTGTGTCAGGCGCTTCGCGGGGCTGTGCCGGGTGGTCCTGGCTCAGCGCCTCCTGGGGGTGCAGCCAGGGGTCAGCCGGGGCCACGTGGTCGTGCGTCTGGCTGAGGTCGGTGGATGCGTCTCGCGTGGGCGTTGGCTGGAGGCCTCAGCTCCCCGTCTCCCGGAGCCTTCTGAGTATCTTCATGACGTGGCGGCTGGCTTTACCCCAGAGCACGGAGGAAGTCGGGGTACCCACGATGACCTGGTCACCGAATCGTACACTGTCACTTCCACTCTGCTCTACCCGTTCATAGCAAGTCACTAGTCTCGGCCCACACCTGGCACGGGGCGCCGAGCTCTACGTGTCGCGGGGAGCCTGGCCTCGGAGGACTCGGGGCCGAGTCGGCGTGGGCGCGCACCTCAGGCCGTCTCCTCTTCCATCGAAGTATGAGACAGAACGCGCCGCACGCTCTGCCTGCGGCGGGCTTGCCCCTCCCCGCCGCCCCCGAGGCCGCCCCAGGGCGGGCATGGGGTGGGCACCTGCACACCTTGGCCTGTGTTCAGCTTAGACCTGTGCACTCACCACCCTGGTGCCATTGCTCCTTCTGTTAACTGACCGTGGGGACCGCCACGTGAGGCCGGGGTGCGGGCAGAGGAAGAGCCTGCTGTGAATACAAGCAGCCCAGGAAGCCGACCCGCCGTGGGGTACCCGGCCCCAAGCAGCCGGCGCGGGAGGGGGAGGAGCAGCCGCTTTCCCAGCGTCCACCCCACTTCCGACGTGGGGCCGACTGGAGGGAGGCAGGTCGCCCTGCAAAGCTGTCGCAGAGGTGGCCCCTCCTTCCTGGCCTGCCCGCAGCCTCCCGGGTCAGCAGCCTCCAGGCGGGGCGCACCTGAAGCCTCCTCTGTGCTCCCACGTTTCCGTCTGTATCTGTCTCTGCCAGGTGTGTGCGATGCTGGCTCTCGCCCTGGCTGCAGCAAGCTCTGAACAAAGAAGCTTCGCCCTCTGTCTCTGGGTGGTCTTCGTTCATTCCTGCCGACGTGTCCAATACCTGGGTAATAATTGGATAACGCAGGGATTCGGCGTGGACCTTCCAGATGCTTTTTGCCGTGTGGACCGGACCTCTAGGATCTGAGGTGGACCTTGAAATTTAAATGCTGTGCGTACAGCACCATTTAATGCCGGAGTAGTCTAATGAGGCTGCATCGTATTGTGTGATACACGCCCCCAGGGGGATTGGCTCGATCATTATGCAGTCACATTTGCCTTGTCTCTTCAAAAACGGAACAGGAGACGTGGGCAAAAGAGATCGAGTTTGAAAATAGTATCGAGTTCCTTTTCTTCGAGAAATGTCTACGGCATTAAATGTATATAATTATGTGTGGTTATTTATCTTTAATGGATGTTTCTGGGGCAGGATTGTGAGGGAAGCTGCCTGGCTGTCGTGGCTGCCCGTTCGGGCGCTACGAGCTAGAAAGAAATTGCTTTATTCAAACCGTTAATGAAACGTCACCGTCAGTCCACCTCTAACTGCATCGCGGGCTCTTTATTCTTTGTGTTAAAAATACGAAATAAAAAATATTTCCAGATGCCATCTTATTCCTGCAGAAGCAGGTTGTGTTCTAACCCCAAGCTTTATCCTGGTCTCTTGCTTAGTTATAAATTTCACCATTAAAAAAATCAAACATCTAAATTTAAGCACATAACAAAAAAATTACCATGAGAATTTCCCCCTGGTATGGCATTATTTCCAGTCATATGTTCTAATTTTTCTGATGATTTAGTGAAATCCCTTCCTTCCTTCCTTCCTTCCTTCCTTCCTTCCTTCCTTCCTTCCTTCCTTCCCTCCTTCCCTCCCTCCCTCCCTCCCTCCCTCCTTTTTTCTTGCGGTTTTTGTTTTTGGGAAGAGAGAAGCGGTCAACTTCTAATTTACCTCTTCTCTCCATGGCCCCCTACTCTCTTACTCGGCTCCCCAATATGTGCACGCTGAACCCAGACTTTGAAATCACGTATTCTTAAGCCGTGGTCCAGAGCAGAAGGTCTGGGGGAGCTGGGGGTGTTCCTGGAAAGGACTGTCACGTGCTAACATGGGCGCAGCTGAGGCGGGACTCGCCGGGAGTGCGTTTCACTGAATCCGGGAAAGAAGGAACCGGGCATCGAAGCCGCCACACCCCCGACCCGGCTCCCTCGAACCCCTCGGCTCTCCCGGGAACACTCTGGCAAAGCCGAAGCGAGGCAGGCAGGGCTTTTTGTGAGCAGGCGCGTTGCTGGGGCTGAGGGGCCGCCCGCCACGTGCGAGCACCAGGCCGCGAGCTTCCAGCCTGGGGCTCGGACGCTCTTGGTAGGAGGCAGATCTGACCGCTCGTGGTGGGAGGGAGGACAGTGTTGGGGGGAACGCTGAGCTGGGAATAAGAAACGGTCCGTGTGGCATCTGTCCTGCAAACTGAGCCTTAGTCCATCACCTCGGCTGGATCAAAGGGGTTGCAGGGGCGCGTCTGACCCCGGACTCGGATGTGGGTGGAGGAGCATTGCCGGCGGCCCTGGCCTCAGTGCCCGCCCCGGGGCGCACGAGTGGGTGGGGCCGTCGGTGGGGCGCTGGGCTTGGAGGCCGCTTGTTAGAGTTGAGTTTCATGCCTGGCGAGGTGCTCGGCTGTCTTTGGTGTTTGGGGACACACCAATAGCAGCATCCGTGGCTCTGGCACCTGACAAACTCTGGGGCTTAATCCCCAGTGGCACCGAGGTGCCTTGACCTGCGTAAACGTACCTGACAAGGGCCGCGGTGCTGGCTGGCGCGTGCGGAACGCTTCTGGGGCGCAGGCCGGGCGCGTGGGGAGGTCCGTGTTACTTCTTCCAGTCTCTGATACGGCTTCACGAGGTGGGTACCATAACATCTCCTTTTTCCAAAAGATGAAGCTGAGGCTCAGGGAGCGTCTGAGACTTGCCCGAGCCAGAGAGAGTGGGTGCAGAAGGAAAGCAAACTCTCTCGTGTCCGAGCCCACGATGCTTGTGTCTATGCTACCCGGGACGAAGCCCCCTGACCTGCCCCCTCTCCCTTTGACTGTCTCATCCCAACAATGTGCCTCTCTCAGAAGAAACGAGAGGATTTCTGGACGGCACCAGAACACCACGGGGCCCACGTCTGACTTGGCGCTGTGTTCTGGATTTAGTATTTAGGCCATCGCACATGCCCGAATTCTCGGATTTTTGGATTCAGTTACATCTGTGTTTTTCTAAGGGCCAACAATAAAGACGCTTGGCCGGCCGCCCACGCCGTGTCCTCTACTTTTCCCAGTGCCCGATTCCGCTTTTCCCGACGCTTATCAACGGCCGGGTCGCGTGGTGATGCGCCGGGTGCCATTTCCGCGTGTTTTCATGACGTGTCACACTCTGCTGGCTCCGCGTGCACGCCCGCCGGCTCTTTATCCCCCAGCCCAGTTTTGGAATGATCATCGCTAGCCATTAACCGACTTAACAAATCTTTCTGTCAGTGGGGAACTTTATGGAAATTGAAAACTAATTAACATTTATCGCAGCGGCTAATCACATAAAATCTACTGCCTCCCTATCTCAGATTCTAAAATAATGATCGCCCGTGAACTGAGCAAGGAAGATCTTGACAAGCCCTGACAGGGCACAAGCTGAGATGAGAGTGACCGCGTAGGCATCAGCCTCTCCTCCTAATGAGGACACGGGGCTGTGGCAGCTGAGAGGCTCCAGGAGAAGGTGGCCTTGCACTCAAACCGCTGGTCAGCGAGACACACAG
>NW_011889195.1:23938-26316 GCF_000151845.1 Pteropus vampyrus
CAAAAGAATTAAGGTAAAAATTGGTATGGAAAGGTTTCCCTGTGGGAGCAGGCCCTGAGAAGGACTCTGTTAAAGGGGTGGGGGCCGGGGTTGAGCTGGCCTGGACACTGAGTGCCACGGGGTCTGGAACCGCGCAGCCGGCCGCTGTCACAGGGCTGCCGCTGGCCCTTGGGCAGCACACAGCCCACACGACAGAGCACGGCTCCCGTCCGGGGATCAGGCCCTCCTCTGCTGGCCTCGGTTAAAGTCCCCAACGCCACCCCTTCCGTCTTCCAGACAGCAAGTCGGAGGCCGACACGGAATCCCACTGGAACCAACCAGAAAGCTGCTGGAAATGAAGACCTCAGGCCTGTCTCCTGGCCCGCTGACTCGGGGCACCGCGGGCACCCCGGGAGTTTGTCAGCTAAATTCTAGTAAATGGGCCTTGAGCTTTGAATTCCGCAGGGAGTGAGTCATTTACAGGGACCTCGCGGTGAGTATTTTAAACGAAGAAACAGCATTGATTGACATGTCGCCCAAGCGACACGTGCTCGGCTGCTCGGATTCTCCCAAAGCGAGGCCACCGATGCTACGTCCGCTCACCCCACTTTCTGCAGCCTCCTGTCTAAGGAACGAGCACAGAGCTGGGGCGAAGCCCTTCGGAGGAGCAAGTCTGGTCTCCGCTCAACAGGACTTACGTGTTTGCAAGAGTCAAGAACGGAGATTTATAAGGACAAGTAAAGATGGCATTGATGTCTTAATGAATAAATATGTCAAAGTCGTTAAAATCTTATTGTTGACGAGTGAGAGAAAGGATAGAATATGTATGATATATGCAGATTGCAAAAGAAGACTCAACCTTTCCTTCCTGTTATGATTCCAACTATGTGAAATACACATTTTCGTGTGTCTGACAGGGAGGGATCGCCGAAATATCGAAAGTAGTTACATAGGAATAATTGTGCTCAGGGTTATTCGCACGTTTTTCGAAGCATCTTTCTCTGTTTCAAAGTGACACGTCTTACTTATTCACCGAGGTGGGTTAATGCGATGTCTGTGTAGTTAGTTATCGCTGGTTTTTGAACGACAGGCTTTGTTCAGGTTGAAACAGTTTTTCCAGTACTTTCCTTTCTCTGTTCCAGGGTCCACTCTCTTCAAGTCGTGACAGTTTTTATTCATTCCTCGTTTTGAATGGTCTTGATGTTTTTGGAGAGAATGGCTCAGCCATTCTGTAGAAAGGTCCAGGTGGCCTTTGTCCAGTGTTTCGAGGGGGCTTATGCGTTTTTGTAAAGATTCCACTGTTTTGGGCCATTTTAGATTTGCAGAAAAATTGAGCGGCAAGTACGGAGAGCTCCCACACGCCTCCTCTCCCCGCCCCGCAACAGAAGACGCTTTCACAGAGTCGAGGACGTGGGTCACCTGAGCGAGAGGCTCGGAAGCCCGAAGCAGTTTGCCTGAGGTCAGGCGGGAGCGAGCCTTCCTGGAAGATGCACATTTTTGGTTGTTATTTTCAATCGCTTCTAAGTTATTTCTCTGTAACCTAAGGGGTGTCTGTGCAATAAAAGTGTTAAACTCAGAGAACTTCGTGCAGCTTTTATTATCTTTTTAAGCTGGTTTTAATTACAGGCCCGGAGACGGCCTGGCGCTTAGCTCCTCTCGGAAACAATGCTCGTTGACAGTTAATTCTCCCGGCAGAGGCGGGGAGGCGTCTGGTGTCAGACTCCGTGAGACGATGCGCGCAGGCCCTGCCCACCGCACGGACCTCCGGACCTCCGTTCACACAGCCTCGGGGCCTGCAGGACGATTGCCTTTCCTTCTCTTCTGTGTTAGATCAAGAGACAGACATCTTCCACGGAAAGCCTTTGGGCTTTGAACAATGGCGTTCCAATTTGCAAGGGATTCAGGGCCGCCGGGCGAGTGGAGTCCAGCTTTGCGTTGTCTGCGAGGCGCTGACCGGCCTTGTGGCTTTGCACGTTTTCGTGTGACGTTATTTCTGAGTCCAACGTCTTTCTCCTTTTTTGGTCTGCAAATGGCCCTCTCGGCCTCATGACCCCACCCCGCTCCCCGGCACGCGGGTCCCCAGATCACGACCAGGAAAACGGCCAGACGGTAGACCTCACTCACCAGTGCGGCGGCCTGGAGGTCCGAATCACGTTACCTTTTCCTTCACGTGGCGCAGGTGAGAAGCCCCATCGAGGTGCCTCGGGTTTTCCTTGGCTCCAAGTCCCTGTCTCCCTAGAAGGTAGCAGCACGAGGAAAAGCACACCGGGTCCCCAGCCCGTGCTCCATCCCTTGGAGAACCCGCCGACGCCTTCTGCAGTGACTTCTGCAGTGACAGGGGCCGAGCTCCCGCCCGCTCTCAGTGCTGAGAAGTGCGCAGAGCCTGCCTGCTGCGGCTC
>NW_011889195.1:27326-29133 GCF_000151845.1 Pteropus vampyrus
GCGGGCAGATGGCCTCGCGGGTTCCCGGGGTTAGGGACGGCCCCGGTCTGTACGCGCGGCCCCCTCCGAGGACTGTCGATGGGAGGTGACGTGTGGCCCCGGGGATCCCTCTAGAAGCCCCTCGGCGTCAGGAGTCGGGGAGCTGTGGCCCTGCTGCGTTTGCGTGGGGGGCCCCCCAAGGCACCATCAGAAAGGAAGGTGAAGTGACCTGGGCCGCTGACAGCCCGGACGGAAGGCGGGACAGTCGCCCCGACCTGCGTGTGAGCTGATGTCCGGACGGATCTGGGGAAAAACCTTTGCTCTCTGGGGGCGGCGGGGCCTGGGGGTCCGGGATTGGGTGACCGCCAAGCTCTCATCCGGCTCCGGCCATCTGCT
The DNA here is from genome assembly GCF_000151845.1 of Pteropus vampyrus. Classification (NCBI taxonomy): domain Eukaryota; kingdom Metazoa; phylum Chordata; class Mammalia; order Chiroptera; family Pteropodidae; genus Pteropus; species Pteropus vampyrus. The sequence continues at coordinate 27,702 of NW_011889195.1, forward strand.
GCTCTGTGACACGGACGTGCCCTTCATGCAGCGGAGGTGAGGGCGCGGGAGGCAGGCAGGGCTGGAGGTGACGATGCGTCATGGCCTCTGGGCTGAGAAAGACCAGCTCGCACCCTGGGGCCGCCATCACCTGCTCAGGGCTCCAGGCCACGCCGGGCCTGGCCTCCGGCCTCCGCGGGTGCCCTCACTGCAGCGCCATCGTGGGTCCGACGGAACAGCAGTTTGGCACGTCCGCAGAACCTGCTGCACCACGAGCGGAGTCCGCATGCGGTGGCGTCGGGGCCCGCCGTCCACGAACGTCCGGGGCGAGGCTGGAGCTCGGAGGACGTGGAGTTGGCGGCAGATGCGGGGGCCGAGGGCGGGGACCGGCGGGGGCCCAGAGCCCGCGGCTCTGTGGCGGATGGTGAACCAGGTGGGCACGAGGCTCGATCCTCAGGGTTCTGGGAAGGACGGGTGGGGCTCTGGGCCAGCGAGGAGGGACAGGGGACTGCGAGTCGGTGTCTTCGCACTCCTTCCGAGGTCAAGGCGGGCTGGGGCAGCCACCAGCGTGGGCGGCGGTGGCTGATACCGCTGGGACACTCTGGGAGCCTGGAATGCTCACTCCTCAGAGGGCCACCGCCCCAGCCCCCCGGGGGCACCGGGCACGAGTCACATAGCAAATGGTCATCGGTGGGCGACCCGGCTCCCGCAGAGGGGAGAGGCCGCCGCAGTGCTGGCCTTTCTGCTGCGCTGTGCGGATGCAGACCGGGCTCCGGTGACGAGGAACGGAGTTGGGTGCAGGTGTCTGGAGCGGGCGGGCCGTGGAGGGCAGGCCGTGGCGGGGACCGACGGGGACCGACCCCAGGCTGACGTGGGCAGAAGAGAGAGTCAGGAGCAGCGACGTGGAATGTCCGGGCTGACACTGGTCCAGGGAGGCTGAGCAGGCGGAGAAGAGATGTGGTCACTGGCCGAGCTGGGCGTGGTCCCACGCAGGTGCTTCCTAGCGCCCGTTTCCATGGAGATCGGCATGGCCACCGGGAGGTGGGGACTGATGATGAGTCCTTAAGAAAAGGAGAGGGGACAGGGACCCTGAGGCGCTGGCCTGCGCAGCCGTGCGACAGCCTCTCCGTTCCCTGGGGGCAGCGGTGGGGAGATGGGTTCAGGTGGACGCAGGGCGGCCGGCTGTCTGAATGGGCCACGAGCCACACCGTCGCGGGCGAGGTGGGCAGACAATGATCGCGGCTGTCCGGAGACCTCTCCAGCCGCTTCTGCTCCCTCTCCTTCCCCGCCCTCATGTCCACCTTCTTTTCATTCTGCGGGACCTGCCTGGCCCCGAGGACACAGGTTTCCAGTCCTCTGAAGCGGAGCCTCTTGCTCCGTCCCCCTGCGCCCCTCGGAAGCAGGACGGGACAGGCGTCCGCTCCCTGTTGCCACTGCCCGGCCCGTCCTCCGG
>NW_011889195.1:31738-33547 GCF_000151845.1 Pteropus vampyrus
CACCGAAACAGCCCCTGTGACATCTATAAAAACGCTAGTTTATAATTAGGACGATCTTGGCTTGAACAATAATGTCGCAATTTGTAGTGATGGCTTCTGCTTCTCTTTAATTTTAATGTATTAGCCTACAACGCTCTGGAGGTTTCTAGACAGACTAGCCTATCTCGGTTTCCAGAATTGCTGGCGTTCTAAGCCTGAGGTTAAGAAAGGAGAAGCAGCTGGAATTTGCAGTGTTTTTTTGGGGGGACGGGGGTGCAGAAGGGACGCCGGTGGGAAAGGCTGAGGGGAACAGCACACGTTTATGTCTTAACCCGTCATCCAGACGTGGGGACCACGTCCGGGCGACGATGCTGCTGGGAACCAGACACAGGACCCCAGACCTCAGACTCCTGCTGCCCCCCGTGTCTCCAGGGCAGGGGTCGTCAGCCTCTTGCCACCAGAGCCCTGCAAATCCTGCTGTGGATTCCAAAAAGAAAATTCCAGAAGGCGCACCACTTTCTCCTCCGGTCTTATAATTCTTCCTGGACTTCGCGTAGAGATGAAATGCCACATCAGTGTCAGAACCGCGTCCCCGAGGCCAGCCGTGTCTGCTCGGTCAGGGCCAGCGTCCTGCTGGTCAGGGCCAGAGCACTTCGTGCCAGTGGCGAGTGGTCCGCGGACGGCCTCAGGAAACCTGTGAACGTCGGGATTAACCGTGAGATTGTTGAGCCATCAGACTTGGCTTTCGCCATCGAAGAATCTGACTCAGGAGGTTTGGGGTGGAATCAGGGAGCCTGTATTTTTTCTAAAAGAACCACCAGATAATTTTGATAATGTCCCTTTAACTGGGAACAATATTCACAACTTTCTTCAGAGCCTCAAATAAACTTCCCCAAGAAGTTTAGGATTTATTGGCCCAAACTCTAGAGATTGTCCTAAACCTTAATAGTAATCAAACAACTGTAAATTAAAACAACATGAGGTAAGATCTTTCCATTATCAAAATAGCGGTGATTTTTTTTTTCTTTTTTTTTAGGCTGAAAATCAGCTGGCGTTGGTTAGGGGCTAGGGAAATGGGTAGATACACTCAGTGACCATTTCGAATGATAGGCCAGCTACTAATCTGAACAAACACGTCAGAGCTTCAAAGAGGCACGTATTTTAGCCCAACTTTCCCCCTTGGGACATTTATACTAGGGAAATATTTAGGGACACACATCCACACTTAGCCACGTGGGTGCCGATCACAGAGACACCCGACGTCCAGCAGTAGGTGGTGAGTTAGTATGTGACACGATACCCACGTATTGGTGTCCGGCAAACGAGTGTAACTGAGGGGGTGTAACTGTATTTACGGGCGCAGGGAGATGGTCACGGTATATTGGCAAAGGAGGCAACCGTTGCGGATACGCGCACTTGCTGTGACCTGACGCATAGTGTGGTCTCAGCAGACAGGCAGCGCGTCGATGTAATAGCACCCTGGGAAGAACGCAGGCCGGACTCCATAGCTATCACCCCTCGTTCCTGGGTAATGGGGTTGTTTCTTCTGTTTTGGCTTATTTGTTATTCTCCAACTCTTCCTCCAACAAGTAAGTATTCTCTGGATAACACAGAAAAGGTGAAAGTTATTTTCAAAAGGTACGGATAGATAATTAGCTGATGCCGCCTTTACCAGGCCCTAGGGGATACTGCTGAGCACCCCCTGATCTGAGCTCCCGGGGCCTGGCTGCAGGGAAGTGAGTCTGTGCTACCCCTCCCCACCCCCGCAGGCTGCTGTCAGGTCCCCAACGTCTCCTGAGGCCTGACCTCCCTTGGGGGACTCTTCCTCAA
>NW_011889195.1:33775-34350 GCF_000151845.1 Pteropus vampyrus
CGCTGCCCGGACTTCGGCCTCCGGGCCGGGGGAGCAGATGTTCCGGTTCCGGTCGCCCGGTGTCTCCGTCACAGCAGCCGGCCGGGCCACGACGAGCAGGTACGCTGCCTCCCGCGTCCGACCCTCTCAGCCCCGTCCACGCGGGGTCCCTCGGCGGAGGCGGTGGCCGCTCCGACTTTGTGCCCTGCGCATCCAAGCGGCCCTCGCACGCTCGTCCATGCCCGCACTGCTCCCCCCCTGCCTGCGGCCTCCTCTGTCGTTGGCAAAGGACGAGCCACCAAGAGCAGGGAGTGACCTCCCCCATAAGACGAGCCTTTGGCCCAGGGGAGGAGGGTCAGCGGGTGGATTCCACCCCCTCCTCCCCCTGAGAAGCACGCGTCCCTCAGGGCCGAGGAGACCCAGCCGTCAGGGGCTCTGGGCTCCAGCGAAGTGTCACCCTTGCCTCTCCCCTCAGGCCCTGCCTTGTGGGGCGCCACACCGGGACATAATCTACCGTTTTTTATTTTAAGGGAGACCGGCTCCTTTTAAAACTGTACTTACTCGTTTTGCGTATTGGAAGCTCCTCTCATGGGACA
>NW_011889195.1:34400-36113 GCF_000151845.1 Pteropus vampyrus
TACGGATAGATAATTAGCTGATGCCGCCTTTACCAGGCCCTAGGGGATACTGCTGAGCACCCCCTGATCTGAGCTCCCGGGGCCTGGCTGCAGGGAAGTGAGTCTGTGCTACCCCTCCCCACCCCCGCAGGCTGCTGTCAGGTCCCCAACGTCTCCTGAGGCCTGACCTCCCTTGGGGGACTCTTCCTCAAGCTCCTGTTTGTTAGTCACACAAATATCCAGTGAAACCCGCAGAGAGACGGCAGGAGGCCCGCACAGCGCCCGGCACGGTCAGGGGCGTGACGGACATTCGAGTAGCTGAGCTGGTTCGGCGCTCACGACATCACGGGAAAGACGAGGGGAGAGGGGACGCAGTCAGAGGTCGTGAGCGGGGACGCAGTCAGAGGTCATGAGCGCGTCCCGCGCACCAGACGCGAGCTCGGGTTCCCAGGGCCCTCGAAGTCGGTGCGGAGCGGAGTCAAAGACGCAGACTCGGGAGCGCGGGACGCTTCTGCTCAGCCCTGTGACTCCGTCACTTAACTCTTAGAGCCTCAGCTTTCTTATAAGTAAAACGAGACCGTGGCGGCCAGTCTCCAAAGCTGGGTCTCCTGGCCCTTGTGTCCTTGTGCGGTCTCCTCCCACGTGCAACTTCTGCTGGCCTGTGACATGAGATGAATACTCAGGACCGATCGTGCCGTCCGGGGGACCCCGAGCCCAGGCGTGGAAAGGCCTGGTGGATTCTGCTTGCGTGCTTTGGGGGCCCCGAGCTGCTGTGGAAGGAGCTTGTCCTGTGGAGAAGCCATGTGAAGAGGCCACAGGGAGAAGTGACGCCCTGAGACCACTTGGGGAGAGTGACCCAGCTCCCCCCGTGTCCCAGTTGAGCCCCGGCAACTCCATTCCCAAGTGCGTCTGACTGCACCACACAACAGACCCCAAGCGAAGCCCGCAGAACCGCAGCCGAGCCCCGCCTTCTCCCTGTGGAATGGTAACATCTATCCCCTTAGAACTGCCGTTCTCAGCCACCAGATCGGGGGGCAGGTGATAACATGGGGACCGCTAGCCCGAACCCGGGCAATGGGCTCTGCCTTGTGGATAACGAAGCCCAAGTCCTGCCTGCGAGGGCCCATTCATCAGGCAACCTTTGCAGACGCTTCTGCCGGGGAGGTTCTGCTGCCCCATTTCCCAGCGGGAAACACAGGGAGGGGCGGACAAAGACTCAGGGCTCCAGTCCACGTCACTCCAGGACCAACCTCGTCACAGCCACCTCTCGGGGGAAAGAGAAATAACAAACGTCCCCAAGCCTTAGGGCGGCAGCAGCCTGGTTTCCATAGCAATCTCTTTAGAAACAAGAGTCGAGGCGTGTGCGCCGACGCCGGCTGCAGAGAGGCTGTGCGGGCCCCAGCCGAGGGCGCTCGGGCCAGGACGGGGTGGCAGGGCTGGCTGCCCCCGGAAGCAGACGCTCTCTCTCCTAAGGCCCTGTCACGAAGGAAGTCGAAATGCAAATGGATGCAGCCGGGGATGGACCGGTCTCTAGAGGCCTGTGACCCCGCCGCCCCCTCGGCGGGCAGGTGGCGGCGGCAGTGAGGGCCATTCCGTGTTAATCACGTTTAAATGTAAATCCAAAGGCATCGGGCTCAGGCGAGTTATTTTTCATAACACCTCTTCCCGGGCGGCTAGAATTTTTATTTGTCACCATCTAATTGATTTGTGTCCATTTCGATTACTTGTTTCCTT
>NW_011889195.1:36163-37388 GCF_000151845.1 Pteropus vampyrus
TATATAAGAGGACGCTGCCCGGACTTCGGCCTCCGGGCCGGGGGAGCAGATGTTCCGGTTCCGGTCGCCCGGTGTCTCCGTCATAGCAGCGGCCGGGCCACGACGAGCAGGTACGCCCTCTGTTGTTGGCAAAGGACGAGCCACCAAGAACAGGGAGTGACCTCCCCCATAAGACGAGCCTTTGGCCCAGGGGAGGAGGGTCAGTGGGTGGATTCCACCCCCTCCTCCCCGAGAAGCACGCGTCCCTCAGGGCCGAGGAGACTCAGCCGTCACGGGCTCTGGGCTCCAGCGAAGTGTCACCCTTGCCTCTCCCCTCAGGCCCTGACTTGTGGGGCGCCACACCCGGACATAATCTACCGTTTTTTATTTTAAGGGAGACCGGCTCCTTTTAAAACTGTACTTACTCGTTTTGCGTATTGGAAGCTCCTCTCATGGGACACGCTGAGTGTCCGGAGCGCTTGGAAACTTGACACGATCGTTCGCTTCCTTGAAGGTTTGATGGAATTATTCAGAAATTCTTTCATGCTATTTTTTCCTCCGCAGAATCAGAAGAAATCTCAGTCAGATACGGAGCTACCTCGCTGAGATAACACGGACGGAGGATGAGGATGGTCATCCCGGGTCTCGGACGAGAGCAATCGGCCCTGAAGCCACCTAAGCTCCTGGCGCACCTGTCACGGGGACCTCACCGCACACCCTGCCAGCCGTGCGCCGGTTCCGGGCCCAGCGCCAACGGCGGGAGGCGCCCGGCCATGCAGCCGCCGTCCCTCGAATCCTTCCCTGGAGGCCCTGGCTGTCCCCACCCTCGGTCCTCGTCCATCTGCGGTCACGTGATGCCCGGGTACGTCCACACCGCTATTCATACGCACCGAGTGCCGGGCTGCGTGAGATGTGAGGGGCTGTGGCTTTGGCTCGGTGTCCCAGGGCGCCCTCCATGAGCCTCGGTTCCGCAGTGTCCCCTGGGAGCTGAGTTTACGACCGCGCGGCCCAACGGCACCCGGCCCGTCCGCCAGCTCCTGCCCCCTCCTCTTTCCCGCCGACGGGAGCCCTTCCCCGTTTTCCCGCTTACTGGAGGGTCGGGTCCTGAGGCGGGAGCACCCCTATATCCACCCTCTCTGGGTTCGTGGTGTGTCTCCTCTCACGAGGGGACACATCTGTGATCTGGGACAGGAGTCTGATCATTAACCCACCACTCTCCTCGGTAACCTGTCCGTCCCCCTCCCCC
>NW_011889195.1:37438-38677 GCF_000151845.1 Pteropus vampyrus
CGAGTTATTTTTCATAACACCTCTTCCCGGGCGGCTAGAATTTTTATTTGTCACCATCTAATTGATTTGTGTCCATTTCGATTACTTGTTTCCTTCGTGCTCGTCACCGTCCTGGGCCGGTGGGAACGGGCGGCCGGCAACCTACATCTCTTCCTCCATTTATGTCATTCTCGTCACCGCCCGCCACCCCAAATCTCTGGTCGGGGACCTGTTCAGAGCAGTTCGCTGGCTGCCGGGTCCCGACCGTGGAAACTAGCCTTGTGGTGCTGACTTGTCCCTTAGTCCTTCACGATCCAGTTTGAAGTCGCCCCGGAGGGGCTTCCCAGACGGTCGCCACTGGCCCTCTCTCTCGCACGCCCACCGCTCGGTGGGCTCACTGGGAACCTGCGTCGCTTGCTCTTTGGTGTGTGTCACCCACGTTGTACATGGTTGTGTTTTGTCTTGTTGGGCATCTATCTATGAGCTCTTCGGGGCAAAGGAGCGCTTACTGCCCCATCTGTTCACAATGGGCAACACGCACGCGTGTGCACACGCACACTCACACACACACATGCACGCGCACGCACACGCACACACGGCAGCAATGCTCTGAGCTCCGGTTCCTCTCGCCAAAACTTCCCCACCGTCTGTCGCCCCTGTTCTCTGAGTTCCCTGCGAGAGGCTGAGCGTGGCGAAGGTTCCACTAATCAAGGAAACGATGTGCTGCTAACACGTTCTCACGCCTGAGCTCGGCTGGGTTACAATATGCTCGAAACAAAGTAGAAACACACGTATTTCCTTACGATGAAGGCGGAGTGAATGGAGGAAGTGGGTCTGTCTGGGGCCTGGGGACACACGCGACCCCCGGAGTCGTTTCCGATTCAAGGTGAAAATAAGTCTGAGAGGAGCGAGAGCTATGCCTTCCTTAGAAGGCGAATTTCCTAAGAACTCGAACATTCCGTCACCTCCAACTCAGCGTCTGGCACAGAGGACGCGACCCGAGAGGGTGGTGTGAGATTGAGTGTGCGGCGCCCCTGCCATGTGCCAGGCACCGCTCTGAACGCGCGCGTTCGCTCGGTTAACCGCACGCCGCCTCCGCGAGGCCGAGCTGCCTCACGCCCGTTCTGTACACGAGGACACCACAGAGACACGTTCTGGCGTGGGGTCACACAGTTGCAGGCGTCCTCACTTGAGCCCTGGAGACTAGCTCAGGAGCCTTCGCCGGCGACCTCCGTGGAGCAGGGTGCTGCGGAGAGCAGC
>NW_011889195.1:38727-42026 GCF_000151845.1 Pteropus vampyrus
CTGAGGGGGTGGCAGTGAGGGTCCGTTCTTTACGGGTCACTCAGGACACAGAAAGGCTTTTGTTCACTCAAATGATCCTTTCATGGACTGAATGTTTGTGTCCTCAAAATCTTGGAACCCTAACCGCCAGTGTGATGGTGTCTGGAGGCGGGCCAGCGGGAGGTGACTGGGTGACAGGCGGAGTCCTCGTCAGTGGGTTAGTGCCCCTGTAAAGGGAGCCAGAGAGCATCCGCCTGCTCAGCCACGCGAGGACCCGGTGACACGGTGTCGCCCGTGAACCAGGAGGCGGGCTCTCGCCAAGCTCCGACCCTGCCAGCACCCTGGCCACGCAGCCTCCGGCCCTGAGGGACGAGTTCCCATTGTTCATAAGCCGCCCGGTCCGTGGTGGTTTGTCACAGAAACGCACCGTTTGGGGAGGGGGAGCAGGCAGGAGGGGGGCTGCTTTGAGTTTCAGAAACCGGCTTTCGAGTAACGGGAAAGGAAGCCCCTCGAGGACAGAGGATAGAGGTCGTGTCGTGTGACTGATGTGGAAGAAGACACCGGGGCACTGGCTCTCACGTGGAAGGCCCGGTGTCCCCAGGAAGACGGAGGAGACGGACGGGGACAGGGTGAGACATTGCTGTGGGCCCCTGAGCATGTCTGCACCCCACGGCGCCCCCACTCCAAGCAGCCCGGGAGCTTCCCCTCGGGCGTCCTGGTGCATCTGGAGCGGGAGGAGGGGCGGCCGGCCCGCTTTCTCCAGGCGAGGGTGCTGCTGTCACCCTGTCGGCCCTCTGGGAAGCAACTGGCACTGTCTTGGACGCCCCCTGAGCGAGACTTTGCAGCAGCCGGCGGCGTCCGCAGGCCTGAGGGGCCCCGTCGGCGGGTGGCGAGGCGGCCATGACGTCCGTGGCGTCCGTGGCCTACCAACCAAGGTCAGACATCCCCACGGATGCCCAGGGAGGCCGGCGTGTGTGGCCTGGGACGTTGTAGCTGCTGCGTGTGACCCTGGGATTATTAAATAAGAGCTTTGAAGCCCCGCGCAGGGTTGGAGAGCTGCTAGGTACCCAGGGGAGCCGTCGTCAGCAAAGACTGAGGCCTTGGCAGGTCTCGGCCCCGAGGTCACCCACATCCACCGTTCACAACCAGCAGCAGCGGGGGGCGGGGGGGGGCGGTGCCCCTGAAGGATGCGGTGTTTCACGCTCACACTCGCCTTTCCCTGCCCCAGGAGACCACGTGCCGTCCTTTCCCCGACGCCTCTCCAGCCCGTTGTCCCGTAAAAGGAGAGCCTAGGATTTGCAGCCCATTGGCAGGGAGATGGAAAGGCCTTAGCTGAGCGCGTGGGCTCTCCCGGACCTTGAGTTCTTTGGGAAAAGCTGCTGATCAAGGACGGCGCATCTGTGGATGAACCTGACTGTTCTACGTGGAGTCAGTCACCTGAGCGCCACTGTGTCCCCTTGTTTCCTACGAGCCGTCATGTGTCACGTCTTCGCCAGGCTTCCGAACAGGAGGGCTCGTCAATGTCAGCCTAAAGCTACTGAATCGCCGCCTGGGTAGCGATACCCGAGGGGCGCAGCCACAGCTCCCCGTAGGTCAGCGGGGCGTCAGGGGCACAGTTTCTCCAATGGCACCTCGGTTGTCTTCAATGATCAGGTATCCTGGGGAGGGGGGTAACTCTGGGGGCAGCGAAGGGCGGGAGGTGCTCGCCTTACACGTAGAAGCAGAAATAACAAGCGAATCTTGTTCTACGAGCCGACCTCCTCGTATGAGCTTTTCCAAACACTTTCTGTTAGATTCAATCTGTGGAAATGTTTTTTAATTTGATTTTTCACGTCATCGAACATTCGGCTTCGACCGCGAGAGCAGCTGGGAGGCCGTGGGCGCCGCGGCCCCCGCGCCGAGCTCTCTCTCCACCTCATCTCCGTCCTCGGCACGTCCCGGTGAGAACTCTCGAGACGAGGTCTGTGGAAAAGCGTGTAGACCGGGAGGTGCCGAGATTGCCTTGGGGAAATCCTGTCGTGACTGGACGCTGGGCCCCACTCCGCGCCCTCCCTGGGTCCGTGCCCTGGTCGTGGGTCTTGCTGCGGTGACGAAACGTGGGCGCACTCTGGGGCCTTTAAGCCTTTACCCCTCGTTATTCTGCACGGGAAAAGCGTCCTCACTCGGCACTTCTGTGGTTGTTTGCTGGTCACAAAGTACTTCGTTCGCTCTTTCCAGCGGCGCTGCAGGGGAGATGGCGGAGGACTTCCGCACCTTTGGGCGCTGAGGCGCAGCAGAGAAGGGGGGCGACTTGCTGACGTCACACGGGCGGCAGAGGGCGATGCTGAGACCGAACTCACGACCGGCCGTGCTGCGCCTGGAACGTCGTTCCTCTGACCGGTGTGACGGTGGCGACTCCGTTAAATCCAGCCAGGTCTCTGGGACGAGGAGGCAGAACGCCAGCGGCTGTGCTGCGTCAGGTGACAGGGAAGTCTCGTGCTTCTGGAAGACTCTACGGCTTGCGAAGCACCTCCAAGCACGCAGTCCCATTGATAATGAAGAACTCTCCCCGGTTAATCGGATGGTTTTCTTGGCCAATTTCTTCCAGTTCTGTAAGGAAAAAAAACATCCACCACGTCACCGTGATGAATGGCATCTCATCCATCCTGCCACTCCCCAAGTCCAGCCGGCCCACAGACCCCGCCAAGCCTTGGCCCCGGAAATTCCAAGATGATTCTCTGGGTCCCCAACCGGAGCCTGGAGGTGAGATCATCAAAGACAGGAAGCCCCCCCGCCCCCCGCCCCGAGGCAAGGGCTGACAAAACCCGCACCCAGTAAAATATTTCTCTGAGACGCACAATTACTCCAAGGACGGATGGACTCGTGGGCGCGACCCACTCGCATTTATGAAGGTCGTAAGTTACAGCCGCCCCCTCACGCTCGGGAGCCCGGCCATCGCCCTTTATGGAGGAGACGTCCCACAGCACGTCAGACCCTGCGGGCAAGACAGGGTTTACGGCGGACGAGGACTTTAACGCCGGGAACGGGCCTGGAGATTTGGGACGGGGACGATGATTAGCGGCCCACTGGCTTCGGGCAGCAGGCTCTCTCCTGCCTGCTCCCCACACCACCCTTCCTTGCTCTGTCCCCCCCAGCCGGAAACGGGGGCCCAGAACCCCTCGGGGCAGGGCGGTAGGAGGAGGTGCGTGAGAGGGCAGACAGCCCGAGGACAGGGGGTGCCAGTGGGAATGTTACCTGCAGCCGGGACCGTCCCTAGGAGCCTGTGGAGACAGGTGACCGCAGAGACGTCTTTCCTCTTTAGCTGGTGTTCAGTGCGTGTG
>NW_011889195.1:42076-44160 GCF_000151845.1 Pteropus vampyrus
CAGGCCGGGGACCGGTACCGGTCCGTGGCCCGGGGTTGGGGTCCCCTGCTTGATAGTATTGCGCTAAGATTAATTTTGTAGATTTTATAAATGTTTATCTAAGGCATTAACATTAGGGGGCCTGGGTGAAGGGTATAGGAGAATCCCCTATACTATATTCTGCAATTCTACCGGAAGTCTAAAACATCATTTCGAATGAAAAAAATAACTATTAGAAAAGTGGATATCGACTGCGTTTTACTTTCTCGCTGATCGCCGTCAGATTTCCCGAAACCCGGTATCTGATTCGGCTTCTCTTTGAGGCACCGACGCGATGCGTTCCTTTTCCATATCTCTAGCCTGTTAACTTGCCGACAATTATATCATCATCTGTAAACAAACACGTAATTTCGCTAGTGCGACGTGTTTCAGAAACTCTCGCCTTGACGTCTTTCAGACGAATGACATCTTTTGCGAACTTGAGTTTCCCCAGATGCGTGGGCTTCGTGCGCTTAACGCCCACCCATCAGGCCCCGTAGGCGAATGCACAGCTACCGGATGGAGTGACACGCCACATGCGGTGACACCCCAGCGCCTCGCTTCCTGCCGGTTCCTCAGCCGAGACGGGCTTTCTCCGGCCTGCGCTGTCCTCCTCACGCGAGATGCAGCTCAAACGCTACACTTTCTCCTGCCGAGTTTCCGGCCTATGAGGTCTTTACCGCCGCGGAATTCGAAACACCGAAAAGCAGGTGTGTCGTGGCCGTTTTCACCTGTGGTGACCGACCTTGGCGCACACCTGCTGGACGTCAGCTCTGCTCTTCCAAGTGCACGTCGCGCTGAGCCTTGTGCTTTACGTGCTGTTTTAAAAACTATGTCTGTCTCCGCCCCTTGGACTGCGAAGTACGTAGAAGTAGCTTCCTAATGTTTGCGTCCCCAGCCCCTTCGTCCTTCCCTAGGGCCAGCTGTGAGGGCCCGCGGAGGCTGAGGGGTGGAGCTGGGACCTGAGCCCTTGTCCTTAACGCCAGAGCCGCCAATTCCATGCTCTTTGCGAAGTGCCTCTGTCATACACGCTGTGCCAGCCGGGACAAGTCTGACTCCACGAATACACAATACCTGGTCACCGATGGCTTTGACACTGAAGACACTCATTGCCTCGCATCACACACTTCTGGAGATGGCTCATGCCAAGTTCATTGCGGAAGGTCGACGTATCACCCAGGACCCAGGCTCACTCCCTCTCTCCTCCCCGCCCTCCGCAGGGCTGGCTTTCCGTTGTTAGGGTTATGGCTCCAAGCACGACAGTCACACGTAAAAGCATCCCACACAGAAAGAAAGATGCAGAGACGCATGCTCCCCGGAGACGTCGCTTCGGGTCTCCCCATTGGGAGGAGGCCAGTCACCTGCTCGTAGGCCAGTGGCTGGAGGTCAGAAATGCCATGTCTGTGATTGACTTAGGCCACTAGCAGCGCCTCCCTGCGGCGGGGGTAGGGACCTGTATCCTGGAGGGTGCTGTAACGTGTGTCATATCTGAGCGAACTTGGGGTCCTGTCGGCCAGAAGGAAGGAGGGAATGGCTGGTGGGGAGACAGCTGGCCTCTGTCGCATGTGCCAACTTGAGTTATTGTTTATGTTTCCTAGATGCTTATGCTGCCCCTTTCATTATATTTCTTATCGTCCTGACGGCAGAATCGAGTCTTAGACTTAGATTCTCCAGAGAGCCCGGTGCAGAGAGGAGCTCGATAGATACTTGATGGGCTGGAGGGAAAAAACACACCACCTAACATCAGAGAGTGGAAGGCCCTGCCATGGCTCCAGGCAGCCTCAGACGCGTCCCTTTGGTGACTGCCCGACGAGGCCAAGTTGGACGAAGGGCACCGGGAATCCTGTGTGGTGACGTTCGGCTCGCTGGCTGGGCATGCGCACGTGCCCGATCATACGCCAGGACACCTGTGTGGACAGAGCACGTCCACGGGATTGGCGTGGCCGCCAAGCCAGCGGCACAGTCCCCACGTCCGTCCTGTGCACCTCGTGTCTGCCTTTCTGCTCACGGGGCCCCGGTCCTGGAATGCTGTCTCCCCCCAATACTCTTCCACCGCCTGAATGCGG
>NW_011889195.1:44210-46164 GCF_000151845.1 Pteropus vampyrus
TGGGCTCAGTGCTGACGCCTCGATCACTTCCTGTGTGAACTGGATCCTTGACTTCTAAACTGACGTCTATTCATCGAGAAAACAGGGAGCCTCCTTTTCTGGTCACCTGACCGTTGCCATCGGGACGTCGCTGACAAAGTGCCCAGCACAGAACCTCACCTGTGGCGAGAGGTCGGACGCGGCAGCTGGAGTTAACCCTTCAGCCCCCACCGGGCTTCTCTGCGCCCTCCACCCCTTCCTCTCCGGCTCCCCGCGTCACGCCCCGTGCGCACTCACAGCCCCGAGAGGGCGAACTTGTACCTGCTGTCACTTGTCATCGATTGACTTGTTACACGGGCTGCCTCGCCGAACCCCTCTCAGGGACTTAAATGGATTTGAAATTCAAAACCGTCTCATATTCACGTGTAGCTTAGACACGGCTTTGAACCTGGCCAGTTCAGAAATTGCACGCACGCACACAAAGATGGATAGATGCTTCGAAAGCTCCCGAGTTCTCTTGGGCGCCAAACGGCTCTTCGGAAAGAATCCTGTGACAAGTTAAGTGTAAATGAACCAGAAACAGATTAAACTCCTCCTGCAGTACTCCTGGGGTGGACACTAAGGGGAAGTAATCACGGGCCGGCGCCCCTCCCGCAGGCCCGTGTGCAGCTGGCTTCACAAGGACGCCCGCTGAGCCGGGGACGGCTGGGCTGGCCTGTCCGGCCTCCGGGTGCCCCACAGCCATGGGGCCCTTGCTCCCCGTGGGACAGCACAGGCGATTCGGTGGAGACCTTGTGGCCACGCTCCTCTGTGGGCCCACAGAACGGACCTTCTCTCCACTGTTGAATTTGCTTAGGATGGAAGCGCCACCAGGCGCATGACAAGGGCAGTGCCACTAGGGGTGAGGTGAGCCGTGGCGGACAGGCAGGCTCTGCGAACCGCTCGACGGCCACCTCAGGCGGGAACCACCCCGGATGCCTGCCCCAGCCAGCGCTGGGCAGTCCCAGATGCAGCCCCAGCCCGCGGCCTCCGCCCCTCGGCCCCCACACGGCCCAGCTCCCCAGCCAGGGGCAGCTCCGGCGACCACCCGGAGTGGCGGCTCCTCCTGCCGAAGGGGACAGGCTGTGGGTGGCAGACTTGGAGCCAGGCAGACTAGGAGCCCACGTCATTAGGGGAGCAGAGAAAGTGGAACTGGACCCACAAACCGTGGGAGCTCGCGCCCCCAAGTCTCCCGTGTCCCGCTGTGTTCTGGTTCTACTGGGAGACCCTGGCATTGCTGTCTCGTCTCGGGCCTGTGTCCAGGGACTCCCAGCGGGCCTCCTGCAACACCCCGCGGGGGGTCCGAGCGAATCACTGAGTGATTAATAACACAGTCGGCCCCCCGTACCTGTGGGTTTCACACCTGCGGATCCAACCAATAGAGATCAAACACATGTGAGGGGAAAGTCTCACCTGGTTGCCAACAGTCGTGGGGTCAGAGTCACGAGTCTCAGGGTCGGAACATGTTCATTCTCGGCCTTCCAGAACCTCACGTAGGAGGCACGAAATGAAGCAAACTAGCCCGTTTGCATAGTGCGATCTGCTCAAATGTCAGCAGTCACGACCAGGGACAAATTTGAAGACAAGCAAAGGAGGACAGAACGTCACTACTTGCCCCCCCCCCACCTCATCCCCGCTGCCTGCGTCCTGGACCCGGGACCTGCCAGATAGGCCCGTCAGACCCACACCGTCACTTGACTCTAGCGGATCTGTGCCTGATAGAAATCGGACCGGGGCCAGGCCTGACCCCCTGTCACGGGTGGAATGTGCTGTGACATGTACCTGGCAGCGAAAGCCAAGTGCTCGCCCACACCCCTGCCCCACTTGACCCCCTGTGGCCTCGCATATCGGACTGTGACATGCCAGGTGTCAGCTGTGCCACCGAGCACACAGAGCAGGACAGAGATGGGCAGTGACAGCCGAGACGACGGCCTCC
>NW_011889195.1:46664-48314 GCF_000151845.1 Pteropus vampyrus
ACACCCCGCGGGGGGTCCGAGCGAATCACTGAGTGATTAATAACACAGTCGGCCCCCCGTACCTGTGGGTTTCACACCTGCGGATCCAACCAATAGAGATCAAACACATGTGAGGGGAAAGTCTCACCTGGTTGCCAACAGTCGTGGGGTCAGAGTCACGAGTCTCAGGGTCGGGCCATGTTCATGCTCACACAATGGTCAGCCTTCCAGAACCTCACGTAGGAGGCACGAAATGAAGCAAACTAGCCCGTTTGCATAGTGTGATCTGCTCAAATGTCAGCAGTCACGACTAGGGACAAATTTGAAGACAAGCAAAGGAGGACAGAACGTCACTACTTGATCCCCGCAGCCTGCGTCCTGGACCCGGGACCTGCCGGATAAGCCCGTCAGACCCACACCGTCACTTGACTGTAGCGGATCTGTGCCTGATAGAAATCGGACGGGGGCCAGGCCTGACCCCCTGTCACGGGTGGAACGTGCTGCGACATGTACCTGGCAGCGAAAGCCAAGTTCTCGCCCACACCCCTGCCCCACTCGACCCCCCGTGGCCTCGCATATCGGACTGTGACATGCCAGGTGTCAGCTGTGCCACCGAGCACACAGAGCAGGACAGAGATGGGCAGTGACAGCCGAGACGACGGCCTCCTGGCCAGGTCGGGAGCGGGGCCCGCCAGCCGTGTGAGCGGGGTCGGCGGCCAAGCCCCTCGGCCGTGCGCCGTGCGTCTGGAAAGTCGCTGCCAGCGCGTTCCCTCTGCGTCAGCATCGGCCCCTCAGACGCTCTGAGGCGTTCGGTGTGAATCTGGATGTCGAGTAGCATTTTTCTGGCTGGAAGAAGCTGGGGTGCCAGAGTGAGGGCCCCGTAGACGAGACCGTCACGGTTCTGCGTGGGGGTCCCCGGAGGCCGGGCAGGGAGAGACGGGAGTGGGAGGCACATAGGGACTGACAGCGCCGAGCACCTGGACGCCCAGCCCTGAACGAGGGTGCGGTCTGAGCCACGTGACTTCATCATCACAGCGTTCGCGAAGCACAGGGAGGGACCCGCTCAGATTCCCATCCCCCCGAGTGACGGCCCAGGGACCCGGCCGCTGTCCTCACAGCGTCCTCCCTCCTGCCACGTCCCCCCGGGCACGGACGGCGGTGTCGGCACGCGAGGTAACTCACGGCTCTGCACCGTCTCCTGTCTGGCACCAGGGACGGGAAGGGATGGCCACTTATGGCCACATCGGCCCGTCTGCTTCCCAGGCCCCCAGCTCCTGGGACAGGCGAGGGCCTCCCCTTCGTCACAGACCCCCACGGCCCCCTCGGCCTGTGGGTTCCTGAGAATGAGCAAGGCAGGGGGTCTCAGTGCCGTGGGGCAGGGTCATACCCCGCGGTGCCGAGGCCGACGCTGGGCACGGTGACAACGGCTGCCTGATGAGACAAGGCGGGGTTGGCACGTGCCTGTGGGACTCTCCTGCACGTCTCTGCTGACCTTACTGGTGACCACGCACGCGGACTGCCCTACTTAATGTCACTAATTCCTTAAACAATGGAACTTTACATACCACACTGCGCAAAAGAGACCCCCTCATCGTAGGAGACAGGCTTTTCCAAGACGGGAAGTCGGCATGCTTCTGCTGACGTGTGTCTTTCATATTTTGTCACAGGTGA
>NW_011889195.1:48364-49597 GCF_000151845.1 Pteropus vampyrus
GGTCGGTGTGCGTGCGGTTCCGGGCCGGCATCACGTGATCGGGTTCCGTTCGGAAAAAGTTATTTGGGCCGCAGTGTAAAGACGTCACGGGAAGGAGCCAGAGGGATGTGGGGGGCGCTGGGGGCGACGTCAGCGGTCCAGGCCAGACCTGGTGGTGGCCGAGACGAGGGGACGGCCGTGGGGATGGATGGGTTAACGCGGCACTTGCTTCCTGGGGCTGCAGCCACAGGTGGTCACAGACGCGGTGGCTCCCGTCAACAGCCATCATTCCCCTCGCAGGGCGTCCGAAGTCCCGGCAGAGTTCGCCCCGCTGGCTGCTCGGCTTGGGGCGTCCCAAGGCCGAGGGCGTGGTGTGGCCGGCCAGGGTCTGCTCCCTAATTCATCTCGGGTCGTCGACAGAACTCGGCTCCTTGGAATTGCAGGACTGGGTGTCCGTGTCCCTGATGTGTGACCCCCTTTGTTTTCGAGCCGACAGAGGCTCCTCAGGTGACCCTCAGGCGGCGGCCTCCGGCCTTCTCTTCCTCTGCGTCTGCTTCCGTGTCTGCTTCTAAGGGCTCCTGGGACCCCACCGGGCCCCCCTGAGTAACACGGCACGACCCCTCCTCTCAAGCCCGTTGATTAACAACCTTAATAATATCCGCGGTCCCTTTTGCCACATAATGTGACGTAGCCACGGGCAGGACATCCGAGGGCAGAAGCCACGGGACCACAATTCCACCTGCCACACAAGCGTAGTCAGGGGGGTGAAATCGACGGTCCTTGGGCATGGGGCCAAGGCGCAGTAATGATGTTCTTCTCCCGTGGAGTCACGTGAGTAGAGAGAGGTTTCAACCCGACGTCATGTAATAGGCCCCCACTACCTGTCAGCTGGGATCTGCAGGTGTCCGCAGGTCAGGCAGTAAATGTGAGTGGTGAGAGGTGGGTCTCAGGCCGAGCGGCCCGGGCTCTCGTCCCAGCTCCGCGGGCCTCCGAGCGAGTCAGCCAGCCTCCTGGGGCCGCGGTTTCCTGATGCGTCCCAGACCGTCATCTCCAGCTGTGAATTCCTCGCGCTGCGTGCGTCACAGGCATCTGTCTTTCCTTCCTGCTACCTGGCGGGGAGCGGGCCAGGTGTGGGCAGGCGGGACCGCGGAACTGCCTGCGAACGCTGGGTTCATCACGCCTTTTCGCGGAGTGTGATGCCAACGGATGTTTCTGAGTCATCATAAAAGGTTAAATATTTTAATGAAAAAAGAC
>NW_011889195.1:49647-52475 GCF_000151845.1 Pteropus vampyrus
CACGGCCCCCTCGGCCTGTGGGTTCCTGAGAATGAGCAAGGCAGGGGCTCTCAGTGCCATGGGGCAGGGTCATACCCCGCGGTGCCGAGGCCGACACTGGGCACGGTGACAACGGCTGCCTGATGAGACAAGGCGGGGGTGGCACGTGCCTGTGGGACTCTCCTGCACGTCTCTGCCGACCTTACTGGTGACCACGCACACAGACTGCCCTACTTAATGTCACTGTAATTCCTTAAACAATGGAACTTTACATACCACACTGCGCGAAAGAGACCCCCTCATCGTAGGAGACAGGCTTTTCCAAGACGGGAAGTCGGCATGCTTCTGCTGACGTGTGTCTTTCATATTTTGTCACAGGTGAATGAAAATATCATCGCCCACCAGCGTGAGTCCTTAGACTAACCTTTAAGGGCCCTGGATTAAGGCAGGGAGACCTTACACGGAGAGTCAGAACACCCGGGCTCTGTCCTTGACCCCTCTGCTGGCCATCTCTGTGGCCATGGGCAAGTCACCTCACGTCCTTGGTACTTAGTCTCCTGACCGCAGGAGGAAGTGGTAGTCCCCATTTTAGTGGGTTATTGCGAGGACTGGGTGACTTGACGAGTGTCAACTCCGTCATCTGCTAAATAAGGAAATTAGATGAAATGACCTCGAGACGCCTCCATCTCTCCACGACTCCAGGAGAGCAGCCCCCCGCTGAGCCAGGAGCACACACCTCCGAGAAGGCACTTTCTCAAAGAGAGGGGCACCCCCAGGAGGACGTGTCCCCCACACCTGGCCCTTTCCCGGCCCTGTCCACACACTCTGGCTTTGGCAGGGGCGGCCACAGGTAGCGTGCAGGCCGCCTGCCCAGGAAGCCAGGGTCAGGTCGGCAGGTGGGGGACATGAAGACGTGAAAAATGAAATTAAAGATTTGGCCCGACCACAGAACTGTCTTCGCGTACCCTGTGCATCAAGACCCCGCATCCTAGTCTGTCTCCCGCTCACCCCCCCAGGCTCCCAGAGTGCCGAGTCCCGGAGGAGCTGGGACGATGGGCCCGGGGCCCACGCGAGCCGGCGCTCGCACACGGGCGCTGAGGCGGCGGGTGTCTCTGCTGATCTCTCGCCGTCTCTGCTGCCCCAGGACACAGCTGCCGAGACCCGCCAAGAGCCAGAGGCCCACATGTCCCCCGCTTGCCAGCGGGCCGGGAGCCACGGCCTTGTGCTCGCTCAGCCGCCCGGTCTGCGGGGAGATTTACACGCCAGGTGTGCAGCTTCGGCGGGAGGCCAGAGGCAGGAGGCAGGAGCAGGGGGCAGGAGTACGCTCCCCAGAGCCCGAGACGGCTGAGCGCACCACAGGCCCACGCACGGGGCTCGGGGCACGGGGCACGGGGCTCGGGGCACGGGGTGATGCAGCTGCGCTGGTGGCTCCTGCTACGCCTGCCTGGTGGACTTTGTCCTGCCCCCAGACCCAAGTCCAGCCCCTTTCATAAAGAGTAGGTTTGGGAGAGTCCTGCTGTCCACAGGAGGTTCTGGAAGCCTGACTATCGTGTGAAGAAGACTGTGAGAGTGTGTGCACGTGTGCATGTGTGCACATGTGTATGCATGTGCGTGCGTGTGCATGGGTGTACGTGTGTGCGGTGTGCATGTGCATGCACATATATGCACGTGTGTTCACATGTGTGCATGCTTGTGTGTGCATGTGTGTGCTGTGTGTGCGCGCATGTGTGCATGTGTGTGCTGCGTGCGTGTGCACGTGTGTACACGTGTGCGCTGTGTGCATGTGCACGTGTGTGCGTGTGCCTGCTCGTGCTGCCACCGGGAAGAGTGGGAGCGATGTGGACGCAGCTCGCTAACGGCCCCGGGTCTCAGCGTGCTATCAGACGACGCCGTGATGGTCGCCCGCCAAAGCCGAGGGGGCTGGCTTCAGCAGCCCTCACCGGGAAGGCAGCGTGGGCCCAGCGCACCCCACGGCCTCGCCGCTGACCTCTGCAGACACCGGACCGGCCTGGGCCACACGCGCGGCCCCACGGGTCCCGGCCCATGGCGGGTTGTGCTCAGCAGCTCGGGGTCCGCGGAGCTGGCGGAGGGCAGCGGGGAGGCCGTGACGGATGACAGAGCCGCGGAGCGTCCGTGGCTGCCAACGTCAGGGTTCCCCGTGGTTTTAGGGCGCCGCGGAGGCGGCGTGAGGGCAGAGGGCAGGTTCCTGAGCTCGGGCCTCGCCCGGGTCTCTCTCGCTTCTATTTTTTGCACACGTGAACCAGAAACTTTCGAGAAAACTCCCATGTTTCACTGCCTTTTCCTGAACAGCCGAGAGAGTTTCTCAACGCATCACAATTAAATGCTTCCCAAGAGGCACCCACCCAGCACTGGGATAAACAATAAAAACCTTGCCACAGTTCAAGGTGCACGCGCCACGGCCTCTGCCCCTCAAGCTCCCGCCTCTTCCCTGCTGCGGGTCCCCGCAGGACATCCGCCAGAGTGACATTGAGTAGGGTCCGCTCTGTGCTTGAGCACCTCGCCACCAGTGGGGACGCCGCGTACGGGAAGGACTGACAGGTCACGCAGGAAGAGGAGAGAGGGGCTCTGACGGGACGGGCAGCGCTTTGCTGAGAAATCCGGCACTGGGGCTGGGCGGGCGGCACCGGGGCAGAGAACTCTGCCTCCCCCGCGGGGGCCTGGGCAGCTTCGCCACAAGCCTGGATGCCAGTGAGCTGGCACTGATGGCAGCACTGCCCGGATCACGACCGGTCGGGGCGCTCCAGAGACGCAGAACTGGTAGGAGACAGATGACAGACAGACAGACAGACAGATAGGTAGATAGATGATAGATAGACAACAGACAGAAG
>NW_011889195.1:52976-53575 GCF_000151845.1 Pteropus vampyrus
CCTGCCAGCAGCCGGCAGGGCGCGCGGTCCTATCGCCTCCAGCTCCCCATCGGACGCCGTCATCGGCTCTGTGACGATGGAGGTGGCCCCGTAAACAGTTCTCCTTCGTCGCTGGCACAAGGTGGCGCTTCGTCGGCACAGGATGCTAGGACACTGGTGGGAGGTGTGGTCCTTCCTTCTCTGAGCCTTCCCCGCCCCTTCCGCGGAGCCCGGCTCCTGCGGCGTGAGCGTCCTGTCCTGGGCCGGGTCCCTGCAGTGTGCCCCGTGGCCAGCAGCTTACCCAGCACCCCAGGACCCTGGTAAAGGGGTGCGCAGGCCAGGCCCTGCCCCGTCCTGTGCTTCCCTGGCTCTGTGTGTGTGTGAGTGTGTGTGTGTGTGAGTGTGTGTGTGTGTGTGTGACATTTTCGAGCAAGTTCTGAGGTGCAGGACTTGTCAGCAGCTTCTCCTCTTCCCTGGGACTGATTCCTACAGGGTCCGCCTGCTCGTCCCCAGAGCGAACTCCATGTTCTCTCCGCCTCAGCTCTGGGGACGGGGAGGGGCCCCCGTGTGCAGGACCAGCCGGGCGTAGGGCTGTCCCCTCTGCCTGCTCTCCGTCAGAG
>NW_011889195.1:54766-55703 GCF_000151845.1 Pteropus vampyrus
GGCCCTATTACAGGTCAGTGAAGGCTGAGGGGAGCCTTGTAGGACTACCTCCTCCTTCTGTGGTTCATACATGCAGCCCAGTCTTCACACAAAAAACACTTTCAGAGAATAATGAGTTTCCCCTAAAGTTAATGATGTGTCTGAGATTCGCTCGTACTTGTCTCTGAATGGCTGAGATGACCTCACAGACACGAAGCTTTGACCCCAGTCAGCACCGAAAGGGAGCGAGGGTGTCCGTGTCCCCATCTTGTGGCCGGGGGTCTAGAGTAAGGAAATGGAACGTGCAGCAAATTGGGGGGAAAGAACCAATAATTCTAACTTCCGAACTCACCTACTGGCCAAGTTCAGCTTAACCATCTTTTAAAGATCAATCGATTTATCGACAGATCGCCCCAACAATTACACACATACACGTGGGCGAATATTAGAAGAGAGTAATGAATAATGAGCTTTGTTGTGTTCGGGTAACGGAATTATAAAGATGCTCTCCCAACTTGACGTATTTTGCCATGATTTTATATTATTTTATATGAGGAAGACGTAAAGCGATCATTGTATTCACCTGACCGACCCCACGAAAATACCCATTTGCTCAGAGCGAGGCAACTTCTTTCCACCCGGTTCCCAATATGACAACGGCTTAAATCCACACTCCCGGAAGACCGGTTCCTTCGGGGTCGGAGGCGGCCAACACGTCCTCCGTGCCACGGGGCTGACGGCTCCAGCCTCCCCACGCGCTCTTCGGAAAGGACTGGGTTCGACGCGTGTCTTCCCGGAAGCTTCTTCCTTTCGTTGACCGTAAGGGCGCGAAAGCTTTTCGCGTCAGTTATTTCAGTAAATACGTCCAGTTCACCAGCGTTTGTCATTTCTCACTTAGCTCGCCGCGTTTATAACGCCCCGTGTGGCTCAGAAGTCTAGAACTTCAGGGAGAAAAGAC
>NW_011889195.1:56923-58521 GCF_000151845.1 Pteropus vampyrus
GTCCAGTTCACCAGCGTTTGTCATTTCTCACTTAGCTCGCCGCGTTTATAACGCCCCGTGTGGCTCAGAAGTCTAGAACTTCAGGGAGAAAAGACGTACTTTTTGTCCGCAGATGCACACAACTGAGACCCGGAGGACGAGGTCTGAAGGTGACGTACGTCGCGTGGCGCAGCCTCGGTCACCCCGGCTCGGACCGCAGGCTGCACCGATGCGCACGGCGGCCCCGCTCCTCGGCGCCGCTGGTGTCCTCGGGGACCCCCCCACCCCGCCCCCCGCTCTCTGCGCATCCAGGGTAGGGGGAAGTGAGGGACAGCACGGACGGGGGGCCCCCAGCCTCCTCGGCGCCTCCTAGCCTCTTAGCGACCGCTCGAATGTCACCTCTGTCTCACGCCTCGGTGTACAATAGAAACCCCACTGCAGAAGCGGCAGCCACTGGCCCCGCCCCGGCGGAGGCCAGGTGTCCCTCGTGGCACAGACTCCCCGGCAGGCGGCCGGGCGGCCTCCTCGCCCCGTTCCCGGGGCTCGGCCCCCTGCTCCCTTCCTCCCCCCTTCCCTTCCGTCATCCCACAGGCTCCAAGTTCACCTCGTGAGCGGAAGACGCCGGCCCCGCCCACCTTGTAAAGCAGATCGACACTTCTCTCCAGAAAGATCGTTCTCTCTTTAGCAGCTTCGGGGAAGATGATAACTGTCTCCCCCAGTGTTGG
This sequence comes from Pteropus vampyrus, assembly GCF_000151845.1. Lineage (NCBI taxonomy): Eukaryota > Metazoa > Chordata > Mammalia > Chiroptera > Pteropodidae > Pteropus > Pteropus vampyrus. The sequence continues at coordinate 57,628 of NW_011889195.1, forward strand.
ACCTAAGGGACACAGGCCTCCGAACGGGCCACAGAGCCAAAGGGGACAAGGCCCAGGCCAGGCCGCCGGGTAGAAATTGCTGGCAGAAATGTGGTATATAGAAAACAATTTGGCCGTTTTCCCAAAAGTTTAACACGGGGTCACCACATGACCCCGGACATTTCACTCCTGGGGGTCTCCCCAAGAGAGGCGAAAACTGCCCAGCAGACGCTTATTTGCATGCGAATGTTTACAGCAACGTTACCACAACGGCGAAAGGCGGAAACGCATTCCCATCGGCCGGTGAACGGACCAACGGAGTGACGGGATGTTACCCCGTCACGGGAAGGAGCAAAGCGCTGACACAGGCCACCACGTGGACGGACCTTGAAAACGTCACCCTCGGCGAGCAACCCGGACACGGAAGCTCACCCGTCTGTGACTCCTGCGTATGAAGACCCCGCACGGGCAGCTCCGGAGACGGCGGCGGGCGGGGGCCACCAGGCGATGGATAGGGGTGGGGGGGACTCAGCCACCCGGGTGTTTTTATGGGGCGATGGCACCACATCGTGAGTACCTAATTACCGCTTAATTGCCCAGTTTCAGATGGTTACTTGCATGCTATGTGAATTTTGCCTCGAGAAAAATCTTCACACACACACCCCCCCAAAAAGAAGAGAAAGGAAATCGTGAGAAGGAGGGAAACGGACGAGAGCCCCCCAGGCTCCCCCGACGCCCAGGCTTCCGGGGAAGGCGCCCGGGAGCCCGGGCAGGCAGCAGAGCCCCGTGGGGGCGGAGGCCTGGCTCGACCCTGGGCCGGCCCCTTCTCCCTGTGTGATTTTGAGAAAATCGTTTAATATCTCTGGTGCTCAGGCTCGCCTGCCGCAGAAGGGGGTTGGGCTAAGTCATCTTTAA
>NW_011889195.1:61846-63941 GCF_000151845.1 Pteropus vampyrus
ACCTTCTCTGCCCCTCCTCCCCCTCCTCCTCCCCCTCCTCCCTCCTTCCTCCCACATCTCCTCTTACACCTCAAACCCCAGAGGCCAGAATTGCTGGTATCACCTGGTTTGCAAAACCCGTTTGTCTTAATTCCGAGTTTGTGGCCGGCTCCGGGTCTCCAAAGCTGGGGTCCTGACCTTCCACGCCTACCTCTAGGTAGACCCCGAGCCTACAGCTTCTCCCTCTAAATACCCCTTGAATCCAGGCCCTTCTCACCCCCGAATTTAATGTATTTATATCGTTCATCCTCCACTCCCCACTCCACTCAGGACGTCTCAAAGGCAGAGATTCTGTGCATATCAGGCAAATAAAAAGCGTGTCCTCGTCAGAATGGAGTTTAAATCTAACCCCTTCTGTTCCACCGACTGCCCCATTTTGAGTGACTACTGACCAGTCAATGTACTTGACACGGACGCTGCTGGAGCCGAGTTTCTCTCCCTCACTGTGACAGCGAGTCCCGCGGGCTGGTGACGCTTGGGTTGAGTGTGGCCTCGGTGATGGGCCGGCCGCTGGGACCGCCCCACACCGAGGCTCAAATGTGGCTCCCGCAAATGGTCCTCCGCTGACCCCAGAGGGCGGGTCTCGCCCCAGCGGCCCCGACGCCTCCTTCGCAGGCTCCTCGTCTCTGACGCGTTCACAGGTGAACCTTGGGCCAGGTGTGCGTCACTTCCGTGGTTTCAGATGACACGTCAGGACGTCCTCGCGTGAGGCGCCGCCGATGGGCGGGCTCTCGGGACGCGAGCGGAAGTGAAAGGGCCCGTCTGGCCAGCTGCGCCCGAGGTCACGTGATAGGAGCAGGAGTTAGGGTCCCACAGCATCTTTCTGGTCACAAAAACGTGGCTGAAGACCCAAAACCCTTCCGAGATTAACCACTGAAATAAATACGAGCCGTTCGTACATTTAAGAAAGATGAATAAAGACAAGTGCGATGAGCGTTCAAGTTCAAGGTCAAGGGCGGCCGGAGCCCATCCCGGCAGCTCGGGGCACAGGTGGGACCCACCTGAGCGGGATGCTGGTCCCTCGCGGGGCGGCTCACAGACGCCCCCACTCACACGGACGAGGACGACGGAGATGCCGCATTGCCTCGTTGCACGTCTTTGGGACACGAGAGGAAATGGTCCCCGGAGAGGCCCCGGCAGACCTGGGGGACCGCGCCGGCCACCGACAGTGGCCCCGGCCGGGAAGTGAGCGCTTTGTCTCAGGAACGTTACAGTGAAGCGACCTTGCGCAGGGACCTCCGGTTATGCTGGTCACGCATTCGCAGGGTTTGGTGTCCCTTAGTCATAACTGGCACCCCGGCCGTCGCGGGTCATTGTTGGCCATTTCTCTAACTTTTACTCAGTGACCGATACGGTCTTCAGAGCTACACGTTCTTTTCCTAAAGTGTGAACTCTGGCGCCAGTGGACAATGTCACCGCCCACTGAAGGGCGGCCAAGTCCCAGTGGGACATGACACAGGGGCCCGAGCCGGCCGCCGCGGTGCCCGTCAGACCCGCCTGCCGTCTGTGACAGCAGAGCCGCCGTGTCCGTCACAGTTTCCCCATCTCGAAACGGGACGATCAAGGTCACACGTCTCTGGCGGGGACGGACAGGGCCGCGTCACACGTCACACGTCGTGTTCTCCTGAGCTCCATGCAGGCGGCTGTTGCTTACATCACTTTCTATGGTGGGGCCCAGGGGGCGTTAAAGGGCTTTTGATGAAAAAATTGTTTGCATCGTTTAAAATTTTAGTTTTCGTTGCCAAATCGCGTACAGATTCTGTGCCGCCCAGTTGACTTCTGCGACCTCAGGGGCCCCTCTAACTCTCTAGCGGGGTTCTTCGCCGCCCGTGTCACAGGTGGGGAAACTAGGCGCCGAGGGGCTAAGGACTTTGCCGTGGGCACCCAGGGAGCGACAGAACGTGAACTGGAACGGGACCGAGTCTGAAGGTAAAACGAATAAAATGCGCACTGACATTCAAGGTCCGTACGTGTTTGTAAATAAAACACAGAGAAAGAAAACACTGGATGACTCTCAAAATAATCATGCTGCGTGAAAGAAGCCAGGCGGGGAGGG
>NW_011889195.1:65128-66282 GCF_000151845.1 Pteropus vampyrus
TCCGTACGTGTTTGTAAATAAAACACAGAGAAAGAAAACACTGGATGACTCTCAAAATAATCATGCTGCGTGAAAGAAGCCAGGCGGGGAGGGAGCGTGTGCTGCGCGGTTCCGTTTATATGAAACGCCGGAAAGCGCGAGCTGGTGGCGGTGACGGAAAACAGACCGCTGGCCTGGGGGGTGCGGGGCGCCAGGGGTGGGAGGGGCGGCTCGGAGAGGAGTACACGTTTGCAGGTGGCGGGCGTGGTCGCCCCCTCGGTGACGGCACCGGCTGGTGCACGTCTGTCAAAACTCACCAGTCGTGTCCTTCAAATCTGCGTGGCGTATTGTATGTCGATTAGGCTCAATGACGCTGTTTCAAACACACGAACACTCGTCTGGCGCATTATACAAAGGAGAAGTAACCGTTGCTGATGCCCTGGCCTAGGGGTGGGCAAGAAGCAGCAGTTCTGAAATCCTTGGGACCTCGGTCCATATAACGCGATGGCCCCAGAGTTAAAAGCCCAGGCCTCTCGACCAAGCCGGCCCTCGCCTCCTCGCCCCGCCTCCTAGCTGCGTGACTTCTGCCAGTCCCTTAGCCGAGTCCTAGTGTTCTCGCATCGGGGAGGACGCAGAGGACCGAGGCCCGCCCCCGGGGTCGCCCCGAGCTCACGGCCCCCTCCCGGAGTGACGGAGTGACGCAGAGGACAGAGGCCCGCCCCCGGGGTCGCCCCGAGCTCACAGCCCCCTCCCGGAGTGAAGGGCTCACGCAGCCCATTGTCGCTATGTCTCACCCCCGCGAAGGCGCCTGGAAGGTCTGAAGGAGGCTGCAGCGGGCCTTGCTTTCCAGGGGTGGTCCGGTCCCCAGCAGGCGCCGGGGAGGAGCAGTTATTCTGGGTGTAGCCCCAAAGGACGAAGGGACTGTCATCACAGAACATGCGCCCTGCGAGGCCCTGGCATTTGGAGCTGAGATCGATCATGGGATCTGGCTTTCTCTGACCCTCGGGGACCCTCCCCACCTTCCAGGTCCCACTGCCGCCCAGAGCACGAGAAGCAAAACGCCTTTGTGGCTGGAGTCGGCCTTTCTGCTTTTTGCAGAAACGAGTGACGCGTCTGTGTTCTTCCGCGCCCGTACCACCGTGATGGGCTGGCCCGGAGGACAGACGAGGTGATGG
>NW_011889195.1:66662-69900 GCF_000151845.1 Pteropus vampyrus
CTGGAGGATATTTTAATGAAAAACCATTTGATGTGTGTGTGTGCGCGTATGTACATCCTTTTTGGCATCTGTAGTGTATCTATGGACACATACTCTTAGTTCACAATGAGTAAAAATAAGCATTACTATTATCATAAAGTCACCAAAACCTCATCTCTCGAGAACGGATACAAAACCTGCTACAGGGAGTTGCAGCTGCGTGGCGGCCATGGAGACACACCGCCCGCCTTGCCCCTCAATCCCCCGCTCCGAGGAGGGTGATGGCTGCCGACCCCGGCTGTCAGATGCTCCGGGGCCCACCTCGGGCTGTGGCCCACCACGGTGTGCTCCTGCGCCCCACCTGGAACCCATCGGAGGGGTGGTCTTTGTTCCAGACTCCCCGCTGGGCTGGCCGAGCCTGTTCCAGGTCTGTGTCACTATTTGGTGGCTTCTCTGCCCAATTGCACTTCCTTTCACCTGCTCAGCCCTAATGTCCCCTCAGCCTCTGCTTCCAACAAGCCGGCAGCATAAGCTCTGAGGGAAGCCAGGCCATTCTCAGCAAGTGTCACGGGACTGCACATTCTCCATGAATGTCCTGGGCGGGTGGCCTTGGCTCTTTCAGTTCTGCCATTCTGTGACACCTGTGAATCTCCGGGGAACGGGGTTCAGTATAGACTCCGCGTCCTTCGCCCCCGGGCCGGGGGTTCTGAGGACAAAGCTTGCTGCCCCAGAGCCCCCACTTTCTCTCCTATGACGGCCGTAATGGCCCCGCCTCCGTTTTGACTCCGTTTTCACGTGAGTGTGGACTGACGTGTGTGACCGTGACACGTGAGAATTTATCTGTATGTGTAAAATAATACATTTAACACAGAACGCAACCCTTCACGTAATTAAATAAATAGTGCCATAAGTGACCTGATACCTATACTCACGTAAAAGACCGGTCCGGACCGCGGACCTCACGACAGAGCGAGGGTGGCCGGCGAGGTGTCGGCGGCAGATGGGGGAAGACTGGCCTGCACTCGGAGACGGCCCAGCACCCGCGTCTCTGTCCTTGTGAAGAGAAACCTCGAGTTTACGTGTTCTTGTAAACAAATCCGTGTAAAAAAAAAAAAATCCTCTGTGCACCGACAGAAAACAGCGAAGAGCAGAGAAGCAGGAGGGACGGTGGCCGGGCCCTCCCGGGAGGCGCCTTGCCACCCTGAGGTCTGGGGACACTAGGAGAGGCGGGAGGGAAAGCTCCATCGCCTCCTTCACCACTCGGGGTGGAAGTTACGCTCACGGACCCACCGGGGACTCCGGGGCCTGGAGATCTGGTGACACCCTAGATGCCCTGGGAACCGGCGGGGCTGTGGGAGCCCCTCACCTGCAGCCCCGACCTCCCCCCAGCCCCACCCCATCCATCCACGATGCGGCAGACCCACTAGGATGTCTGTCCTGAAGATGTCATGAAATCTGCAGGAATATGTTTTTGATCAGTTCATGAAAACCCGAGTCGCCGACCACCTGCCCCTGTGACGCACGGACATTAAACTGCCAACCTGCTTTACGTTCCTGGCCCACGTGGAATGCCTGCTTTATTGGGCCCATAAATCGGAGGCAGTAACACCCAGCCATTAAAATCCCACCTGGCTTCCGAGGCCGGCGCTCACCCTGTATCCTTCAGGTCTCTCCAGGCCTCTGCTCGCCGAAACCCCGCAGCCCCCACTGTGCGCAGCTCTCATTAGGCACCTCCTGTTTACCGGTCTGTTTCGTTTCTTCGCTGGACCCTATGAGTGCATTTTGTCCTGCTTTAGGGTGTCGATCTACTTCATTCAGTCATCGATCCCCAATACTAAACATGGGGCCTGGCACACAGAACGCGCTCAGTAACTCTTGTCAAGCAGGTGATGGCGCCGCTGACTGGGAAAGAAGCTGAAGTCCAGGAGCGTCGGGGTGACACTGGGCTCAAGAAGCCAGCGAGCGGCCAGACAGGTAGCTGCTTCCACGGAGCCACGTCTGGGCGCGACCCCGCCCCACCCGGCTGCTGTTTTCCGGGCTCCTGACGAGCAGAGCAGGAGGCAGCTGGCCCCTGGGATCTAATGGAGGGTCTAGAACTGTGGCTTCAGGTTGTCAGTGGCCTTCAGTCAGGGCACCGTGGGCCTCGCTAGCAACTGTCACGGAGATCTCCCGAAACCTCGGGAAATGACTAGGATGCCTGGGGCTGTTTGAGGTGATGTTTCGGTCTCGTTCAAATACGAGCTCAGTATTAATTCACGCCAGAGGCAAGGCCCAACATCCAAGTCTCAGAGGCCTATTTGCCACAACCCCCCTCACCTGCCACGCGCAGAGAGCCACTGACTTATGTGAGGGAACGAACGCAGCCGCCCCGAGCGCCGAACGCCTCCCACCTCTGAGCCATCTCGGTCACGGCTCATGGGTGGCCCTTGGGCACAAAGGGTCTGAGTTATGATGCGCACAGGGCTCCCAGCGGAGCGTCCCCTGCTGGAGGGGCGCCGAGCCCCAGACTCTCGGGGCAGTGGGGTGTGAGGACCCAGGCCCTCCCCAGAAGCCTCTCGCTCACAGCCTCCCAACCTCGGTGGGTTCTCTAAGGGCCAGAGAGACCCAGCACGAAATTCCCTCACACTCTGTGACCCAAATCCAGGCATTTCCGGGCATTTCCAGAGCCAAAATGTCTTTGGTTCTTCCTTGTGCCCCACCCACTCCCAGGACCATATGCTTTGTGAATCGATTAGGTTTTGGGGTTCATGGGCCTTGTCCCCCCTTACCCCCCAGGCCTTATGCCCACGCAGGGTGCCTGGGGGCGGGACAGGCCTTGGACAGAGGCCCAAAGGCCAGCTCAGGGCCGGGCACTCTCCAGGGAGAGTGGAGCCCCCACCCCCACCCCGGGCCCAGCTTGGTCACCGGCCTCAGAGCCCAGCCTGCCTGCGAGCTGCCCTGGAACTGGAGGTGACAGAGGGGACAGAGGACAGCTCGGCGCAGACGCCAGCTTGGACGGTGGCCTCCCTGCCCGGTGGCCGCTGGCTCCAGCTGAATGAGAAGCCGTGGTCTGCCTGGGCCGCCGCCACGAACCTGGGCATCGGAGGCAGCCAGCTCGCTGCTGTGCCTCTCCGCACGCACTGCCGCCTGGGACCTGACATTTGTCTGTTTTGAGACCAGATGAGTATTTATTCGGGTGAAGCAGCTGGGAGGCCTGTGATATTTAGACGGGCTTTAGGAGGCGTGTTTGAGGAGGAGATAATGCTGGCGCTTTTCTCTG
>NW_011889195.1:70930-72943 GCF_000151845.1 Pteropus vampyrus
CCCCGTTTCCTGCGGTGGCTGCCATCCTGAAGTTTATAGGTATCATTACCTGTGAAAAATCTGTTCCATCTGAAGACGGCCGGGGTTGGAGATGGGTGGCAGATTGCGATTTAATGATCAGATTAAAATATGCTAAAGCAAACAAATAAATAAATAAGACGCGGGCAGCCTGAAGCCCACAATTCACTCCGTGGGCAGCAGAGGCGGGGCCTCCAGACCAGCTCGTAACTCACCGCCGGGCAGGTTCGTAGCCTCGTACTGCGTGACCACACGGGGGGTGGTTCTCCAGGAAACGCTGACCCCGGGCGGCCCCGGAAACGAGGCCGGGAGCCGGGAGGGGCGAGCGGGAGACCACTGGTGTGGCCGCTGCTAACGGGAGGGGTGTCGGTCAGCACGGCCACACTCTGCCTTGACCTCAAGTCTCCAGGCCGCTCCTCCACTCGCCGCCTGCCGGCCGCCTCCCAGCGCGGCCGGGAACAGTGCGTGGCGGGGCGTGCTCCCGTGCCCGCGTCTCGCCGGCTGTCACCTCGTGGGGGTCGAGCCCGTGCCTCGTTTTTTTGGGATCCCTACTCTTAGGTGCGAAGTTGCTGCTCAAAGGAGCCTCTGGGGGAGGGCGAATGGACACGGCCCGCAGCGCTCTGGAGCAGGGACAGAGGACGGAGTGGGCCGCGGCCCCGTGGGGCGGCCCCGCCTCCCCCGGGCCTTCCCCGGTGTCTCTGGCCTGCGGTCAGGTACCGGCGCCTGCCATGTTCCCGCCTCCCGCCCACGCTGTGAGCCTGCGAGGCCCCTCCCAGGACCATCCTCTCAGCCACCAGGACGCGTGAGCTGCGTGTTCTGTTTGTGGCGTGAGCGAGATTCCTCGGGAACACGTCGCGGGCCCTTGGCTGACGCGCCCCCTTTGGGAGGGACTCACAGGGTCACACGCCTTTTATCTGTGCTGCACCGCGAGCCACAGACTTGCGCCTGTCCGAGGGAGTAACGCGCTGATGCTGGACGCTCACCGGACACGAGCGCCTGAGAGAGGACTGTGACCCCCTCACCCAGAGCGCCTGGAGCACCGGCGGCTCCCGGGAACTTCGTGGATTGGGGGAACAGCGCCCGTCCTTAGGGTTCTCGTCACCCTGTATGAAACGGACGTCACCAGGGCCCCAGCTCGCAGCAGCCCGTCACTCCACGGCCCGTCGTCACCCTTCGGACCCAGGGACACCTCCACAGTTATTCCAGGCCGACCCCAAAGCCATCGGCCCGGCGTGGCTGAGCAGGGGCGGAGCTGAGGAGATCCGAGGTCACCAGTCACGCCCCCCTTTGGGGAAGCGTTTTGCCACACTCAGCAAGTGACGCTGCCAGCACGAAATGCCAAAGGCTCTGCCCGGGACCCGGGGAGACAGGCCATTAGCAGAGGAGGAGCATTCAGGGAAAAGGACAGAATCCCTGTTTACGGACTGAGGAGCCGAGTAACAAATGTCACGCGGGGGCCTCAGGGGCCATGTCTGCCTCGACGCCCAGGGCCGCGGGAGGCAGGGGATGCGTCCACGACGGCCTTCGACCCTCCCTCTCCGGCCTCCTGGAACCTTCCAGGGTGTCCCTCTCACGGCCAGACCCCCAGCTCTCAGCCCCCCGGCGGGCAGGGGTCCTGGCCCGCACCGGCTGCAGCCTCGGCGCGGGGCCCCTGCAGGACTTCCCTCCCTGGCCAGGCTGCTCCTGAGCTGGACGGCTGTCGGGACGATGCTGTGGCCCTCCCGTTCCCGCCGAGTGCAGGCGTTTAGGGCCGAGCGGAGACAGTGTCCTCACCCTGCCTCGCACGCCGACCCCGTGTGGCCCAGTGCCCGGGTCTGGGAGGGAACCTCTGGGAGGCTGCCATTCGGCCCCTGGCCGTGGTCTTCAACTCGACATTAGCAGGTGGCCTTAGACTTCTGAGGCCGCCGAGCCCTCGGCATATCCCTTAATAAAAATGACACTTTGATCCCCACTCCTTTGATCTGTTTTCTATCGATTGAAATTGAATCGTGATCA
>NW_011889195.1:73658-76058 GCF_000151845.1 Pteropus vampyrus
CTTGGTGGGGGTGGTGTGGGGGACAGTCACAGACGAGCAGACGAGACGGGGTGCTCTGCCCTCGTGCAGCACGGCTAGTATTTGGCCATAGAGGAGCCCTCCTTACGCCCTCCCTCCCTCCCCGGGTGAGGTAGGTGGCCCACGAGGTCATCTGCCTCACTCCCGCTGCCTGCAGACTTTCCAATGAGGAGGGCGACCATTCAAACCACAGTCCACACCGACCCGGCCCCAGGCCGGGGGAGCACAAGCGTCAGCACTTCAGAGGAAAAAAAAATGTACACGAAATGCAAGTATGTTTTTTGCAACAAAAGAAACTATTTATTTGGAATATGCATTACCGGTACAAATCAGGAGACTGTCAAACCTACACCTGGGCAGGATAATCGGAGAACACAGAGTTCACTTGGAATCGGAAGGGACAGAAGCCTGTGCTCTCACAGAAGCAGGGAAGCTTAAACCTTCAAAACCAAAACAGAGCGGAGCTTCGCAGGTTTATATTCTGAATAATGAGAACGGGGCGGGGGGCGCGGGAGAACCCCCCCCCGCCACCCCAGGGAAAAGCACTTCAAAGTAACGGGAAGCACCGAAGGAAAGAATGAGCGAGGGACGGGGGCGGAACATCGAATGTTTTCTTTATTTTAACAAAAGGGAAAAAAAAGTTTACAAAAAATAAAAGGTTCCAGACAGCTTGGAGCTAGGGGTGGGAACCGCAAAGGTGATGTGAAAAGCGCGTCATTATTTCGCTGTGACTTAAAAACAAGAGCACGGTCGTGCGGGTCAGAACGCTTTCGGCAGCGTCGCTGCACGAGACTCAACGCTCCCACGGCCCCGCTCAGGCCGCGCTGTGCTCTGAACACTTACTCGCCGGTCGAATGAAAGACGTTTAAGGTCAAGTTTCTTGCAGATAACGATGTTTTCTTTCTTTCCCCCCGTGACTAAGAGGAACATTCTGCGTCCAGCCAGTTTTCCGACCGGCTTGGAACGGCTGCCGAAGTAAGAGCTTTGCTGTCAAGGCGTCAGACTTGACCTCGAAATGACGGCACTGAGTCCGGCTCGATTTTCCCACCAACGCTTTATCCAAAACCAGGACTCTTAGCTCGGCAGCGGCGTCCGCCAACGCCTCCTGCGGGGTTCTGAACGCCATGACTAGCCGGGAAGAAAGAAAGGAAAGCATTTCGGGGTGACCTTCAATACCGACAAAAGCAAAAGGCTTTCCCCGCGGCACGCGCGGTCCCCTGCACGACTCCTCGAATTCCTAAAGGGCCGGAAGGAGAAGCCAGGCCCCCGACTTTGCTTTGCTCAGGGACTGGCAAATGTGCCACCTGGATGTGGCTTGACCTCTGTTTTTGAAGTCAGTGGATTCTGACCAAAGCGGAGCACAAGGAAACAGCTCCCGGTTTAATGTCGCCTTTTCACACCACCTTGTCACATAGTTAAGGAACAAAAACAGCAAGATTATAATCCTGACAGTTAAAAAAAGCACCCCCCCCATAAACAAACCAAAAATAACACAAAACAAAACATATATATATTTTTTTGTTATATTTTAAAGAGCAGGAATAAAGAAAGGGGTTCACTGCTGGGTCTCAAAGTTAATAAACATAATAACGTGTTAGGTTGTACCTATGATGCTCACTATTCCAACCTTTTTTTTTTTTTTTTTAAGTTTACAAAATGAATTACTGTCACTTTTAAACATTATGAAACAGGAAATGGATGCGCACAACTCGACACTTTTCTAGCATTCTTGAACTAATTCACAAATGCAAGAAAATAAAAGAAAAACAGGGAAATGATGAATGCAGGTAGTTCGTGTCGGAATCGAATGCGGGAATGACGCGCACGTCGCAGGAGGAGAGGGGCCGTCCCCGTCCTGCTTTGCGTGCTAGAGGGTCGTCTTTAGAATTTTTATTATAAACACTATTAAATTCAGACCGCCTTTTTGGTTTTTTTTTTCCTTTCTCTGAATATACAAGAACGTTCATGACCAAATGTTCAGCATTAGTACTACAAAGAACGAGACACAGTCGCAAGAAACGATGGAAAATGTTAATAAAGCTGAAAGAATCGTGGAGTATTTTTTTTTTTGTTTTTTTCCTAAGTTTTTTTTAAATTTGAGTTTCTGTAGTTTTATCTTTTTTTGGTATCGAAGTCAGGTTTTTCTGGGCAGAAAAATAAAACTCGGAAGGAACAGAGCCGGGGGGAAAGGTACGTGAGAGAAAAGGCAACCGGCAAATAAAGAGCCATCGCCGCGGCCAGCGACGGCCGCGCCGGGAAGGCGTCCCCTGGCAGGAGCCACGCGCGGGCGTCAGGTCCAGGCGGGAGGAGTCAGTGGGAGGGAGGGCACGATGAAGTGCGACGGGGTGGGCGAACCCCGGGGCTGCTGCCGGGGAAGAGGGG
>NW_011889195.1:81422-83604 GCF_000151845.1 Pteropus vampyrus
GGGGGGGCCGCCCCGGGAGGGGGGAGCGGGGGGCGGCGGGAGGCCTGGAAGGAGCAGGGCGTGTGGCCAAGTCCTGCAACAGGCAGTGACGGCAGAAGCCGGGACAGGCTGCCTGGTGACCAAGGGGTCCGAGTGAGGTAAACGTGGCTCCCAAACCACCAGCATGAAAACATACAAACGCTTTTATTATTTTCTTTGTTTTCGTCTCCTCTTTAAATCTCTGATTGTTGAAAATATCCTTCGGTGACGTGCGGAGGGCAGGGACCGGGGCGTGAAGGACGGGGCAGCGGGGCAGGGAAGGTGACGGGCACCGGGCTGACGGCCGGAGGCAGGGAGGGCGGCTTCTACCCAGAGAAACGGGAGGACAGTATAAAGAAGAGTCCGGATCGGCGGGAGGCGCATCCCGAGGAGGAGCGGAGGGGGAGGCTCGTCGCGTGCCCACGTGGCTTCGCCCTCCGGTCCGACGGCTTCGGGGGGGACTCGCCCTCCCTCCCGGCCCCCCGGCTGGGCGCAGGGTCGGCGGGAGGCGGCGGCGGGGAGGTCAGTTGGAGGTATCGGAGTGAACACTGCCAGGGCCTTCTGTGGGGGAGGTCACTGAGGAAGGGGTGGTCGCATCCTGCCAACCTCCATTAGCCTGGAAGGGAAAGAGGGAGAGAGGTCAGTCCTGAGACTGGGGCACGATGAGGGGCGTGGGGAAGGGCGCGCACGGTGCCCGGCGCATGGGGACACGCGTCGGCCGGCAGCTGTCACTGCGGCCGCCCAGTCCCGTCCTCAGAGGAGCTGGGTCGGCCCCGAGGCCCCCGCTGCTGTCACATGGTGACTGTGTGCGCCCTGGGGAGGGACCCGAGGTCATGCACTCCCAACCCTTTGACCTTGGCTTCTCCTCGAGACAGACCAAAGGTCGCCTGAACGCTTCCTGCCGCCCTGTCCAGCTCTGCCCGTCCCCCGTGTGGGACTCTGACCTGTGCCAGGCTCTACACTACGTGCCCCTGGGAGGTGACGACGGCGAACTGTGGGTCACGTCCTCCAGAGGCGCTGAGACGCGGCCCGTCCCCCAGGCAGATCGGGTGGCCGAGCCGGCAGGGGATTCGCGCACGCAGCTCCCCACCGCCCGGAGGAAGGACAGAGGGTGAGTCGGGACGTGAGACGACCGTGCGGAGACCGCGGGGCTGGCCGTGCGGAGATGCCTCGGGGGGGCTGAGACAGGGAGCTGCGCGCTCGGTCCAGGCCTGAGGCTCTCGATCCAGATGCTTCCAAGCAGTGGAACGTGCCGGGAGGACCCGTTTTAACGACCGCCCCCCAGAAACACCCCGCCCCGAACACGGGGGGACGGGTCGCCACAGTGCTCCGCCAAGAGGACCCGTTTTAACGACCACCCCCCCAGAAATGCCCCGCCCCAAACACGGGGGGACGGGTCGCCACAGTGCTCCGCCAAGAGGACCCGTTTTAACGACCACCCCCCCAGAAACGCCCTGCCCCAAACACGGGGGGACGGGTCGCCACAGTGCTCCGCTGGTGCCACACCCGTGGTCGTCCACGTGTCTGAGGCACTGAGCGCCAGGATGCGCGTGGCTTAGGCGCCCCCGGAGGAGTGAACAGGCCTCAGCAGCGCCGGCGAGCCCCCCGGTGTGTACCCCACTCACTTTACTCCCCAGAACAGCTGGGGCCGTGGGGCAGGGCAGGAAATGACGGCCATTTGGGGGGGGCCTCGGCTTGCACCCCAGCATCACCCACGGCCCCTAGGGTGTCCTTGGCACCTGGCAGGTGCTGCCGGCGTCCGTTTGGAAAGAAGCCGAGGAGCAGGAGGGCGGCCGGAGCAGGACGCGGCTCCTGGCCTCTGACTCCGGCTGCTCGTCCCCTGCCTTCGTCACCCCCCTGCGTCCCTCTGCACCGCCTCACCCAGGCGATGCGCTAGCTTTCCCGAGGGGCCAGGCCTTTACTCCAGAGCAGCTGTCGCCAGTTCCTCCCGCGTGAACAGGCTCCCGTCCACTCCACGAAGAGCAGACCGGACTCCACACTGACTGGACGCTGCGGGTGTGGAGGTCGCCCTCAGGCCCAGTGCCCGTCTCCCCTGGCTGGGGCAGCGGTCGCTCTGGGGGACGGTGGTGGGCAGGTCACGCACACGAGCCCGGGGGATGCCGGCTCCTGTGTCTCGGCTGAGGAAACGGGGCATCGGGAGTGA
>NW_011889195.1:83919-94961 GCF_000151845.1 Pteropus vampyrus
GGAGGAAGGACAGAGGGTGAGTCGGGACGTGAGACGAGCGTGCGGAGACCGCGGGGCTGGCCGTGCGGAGACGCCTCGGGGGGGCTGAGACAGGGAGCTGCGCGCTCGGTCCAGGCCTGAGGCTCTCGATCCAGATGCTTCCAAGCAGTGGAACGTGCCGGGAGGACCCGTTTTAACGACCGGCCCCCCAGAAACGCCCCACCCCAAACATGGGGGGACGGGTTGCCACAGTGCTCCGCCAAGAGGACCGTTTTAACGACCACCCCCCCAGAAACGCCCCGCCCCAAACACGGGGGGGACGGGTCGCCACAGTGCTCCGCTGGTGCCACACCCGTGGTCGTCCGCGTGTCTGAGGCACTGAGTGCCGGAACACGCGTGGCTTAGGCGCCCCCGGAGGAGTGAACAGGCCTCAGCAGCGCCGGCGAGCCCCCCGGTGTGTACCCCACTCACTTTACTCCCCAGAATAGCTGGGGCCGTGGGGCAGGGCAGGAAATGACGGCCATTTGGGGGGGGCCTCGGCTTGCACCCCAGCATCACCCACGGCCCCTAGGGTGTCCTTGGCACCTGGCAGGTGCTGCCGGCGTCCGTTTGGAAAGAAGCCGAGGAGCAGGAGAGCGGCCGGAGCAGGACGCGGCTCCTGGCCTCTGACTCCGGCTGCTCGTCCCCCGCCTTCGTCACCCCCCTGCGTCCCTCTGCACCGGCTCACCCAGGCGATGCGCTAGCTTTCCCGAGGGGCCAGGCCTTTACTCCAGAGCAGCCGTCGCCAGTTCCTCCCGCGTGAACAGGCTCCCGTCCACTCCACGAAGAGCAGACCGGACCCCACACTGACTGGACGCTGCGGGTGTGGAGGTCGCCCTCAGGCCCAGTGCCCGTCTCCCCTGGCTGGGGCAGCGGTCGCTCTGGGGGACGGTGGTGGGCAGGTCACGCACACGAGCCCGGGGGACGCCGGCTCCTGTGCCTCGGCTGAGGAAACGGGGCATCGGGAGTGAGGCTCTTCCACACGTCCCCTGCTACGCGGCACAGCTACTGGACCTGGCGCTTGTCCAAAGCTGGGCTGGGTGGCCGTGTGTGGGCACTGCAGGCAGGGCACGGCTGCCTCGATGCCCAGGGCAGAGGGCAGAGGGCAGAGGCTCCTGCTCCAGCCTCGGAAAGGCTTCTCGGGCCTCCTAGCGCCTTCCGGGCCGCCGTGCGCCTCGCCAGTGTGGGTTGGGACAGGACTGTCCCCGCTCCTCATGGTCCTCTCTTACACGCCAGTGGAGTCCGGGCCCGAGGGCTGTGTGGCACCATGGCACCCGGCCTGTGTCCCCTGCCGAGGGCATGGACGGTCCCCGCTCCTCATGGTCCTCTCTTACACGCCAGTGGAGTCCGGGCCCGAGGGCTGTGTGGCACCACGGCACCCGGCCTGTGTCCCCTGCCGAGGGCACGGACGCCCTGTCACAAGCCGACCCCTCGGCCTTCTCTACCACGCATGCTACCTGGCGCCTGAGGGGCATCCGGTCGTGGCCCTCCACGTGACTGCCACGGCCGGGCCGCGTGACTGAAGTGCACACGTGGGTCAGCTCTGGACCGAGATCCTTCTTGGCGCCTGCCCAGCACCGCCCTTTCCCGTTCGTCTGCTGCGAAGGCCCAGCACCAACCCCGCCACGCGGGGCACTGGAGACACAGGACAGCCGGGCCGAGCCAAGCCCAGTTCCCACGGGAGACACGGTGTGCATGCTTCCACATCGGGGCTGGCTTTCTGATTTCTGTTAAAAGTGCAAATAGGGCCGTTACGCATGCGTGTCCACGTCCCGCCGTCGTGGGCTCCGTGCGTCCAGTGTCCACGCAGGAAGTTAACACTGAGGCGAAGAAAGGTCAGCTCAGCTTGCTTAGTGCTGGGAACTATTTATATCTGCAAAACCCCAAACACATCCACACTTCTACCCACTCGTGCACAGCGTGCAAACACACACACGAGTCCCACTCACTCGATCGTATTGTCATAGCGCTGACACACGGTCAGAAACTACAGCAGCTAAGGAAGGGGCGTGCATGTGCACACACACACGCGCTGCGGGAAGTCACTGTGCGAGCCGACTGCGGCCGCATGTAGCCAGATCTGATGATTCGAGCAGAGCATAGTATCTTTCACTCGCCACAGAAATGATCTGATTGGCCGATTCCACGCAGCCCCAAGTTCCTCATGTTATTTTTAGAGCCTTAGACTCTGCTTCGTTTGGCTGAAAGTCGGCCGTCGAGATCACAGATACACTTCCACGGGGCCGGCACCCAAAGGAACACGAGCGTGACCCTCGGTGGACACCTCAGAGCCGGCTACCGTCACACACGAAGCTGCAGCCCCCACGCTTGTCTGAGCGGCCGAGAGACAGCAATTACCCCAGATCATCACACCCACAGTGACATGTCGCATAGGGAGCGACACGGAGCCAACTCCACATCCCAGAGACTGGCATATTCAAGTACACGGAGGACACTAATAGCAATTTACGTGCCATCACTGAGACAAAGCCACAAAGGCTCCGCTGGCAGCCTCTTATTTTGAAGCCTATTATTTGTGGGAGGTACAGGCTGTAATCACAACAGAAACTTTCAAAACCCTTATCTTCCGTGACGCACCGAATCTATTTCAGAGCTGTAATTGCTATGTCACCAGAGAGTTTGCTGCTTAATGCACTCAAATGCCACTTAGTGTTTGCAGGGTCGTTACCGCCAACGGCGCGTGTATGGGGGGGTCCGGTGGGGACGCGCAGACAGAGCGCGGGGAAGGCCACGCAGACTGGGGGGGGCATGGCCTCCGCTGTGCCTGATTGATTTAGGGGAGGAGATTTTTGTTTTGAGAATCCCGTTTACTGAGAAAATAAGAGGAAGGGCTTGAAGACCATGGCCGCGCCCAGGAATTCCGAGGACGTCGGTGGACGCGGCCGGCGACACCCTCCGTCATTCTGGGGCTCGCCTCCCAGTGCGACAGCGGGCTGACTTTTTAAATTTTAATTTTCTTTCTCCTTTTAGATTGTCACAGAAATCTGTGCGGTGGACATTTTCCAGCTGTGCTGTGGCTCGGGCACTGGGGGGAGTGGGGCCGGGGGAACGATGGGGACTCGCGACAGTTCAGCGACCTCGAGGAACGTGGACCTTGCTGGTGGTAAAGGAGATACAAGGGGATGGATGTGGCATCCAAACCGGAGAAAACGTCTCGTCGCTCAGAGACCATTTTCTAGATCTATGTCCAGCTAAGGTCCTAGAAGGCTTTAAAAACGTGTGTGGTTGAATTTTTCAACCTGGCTATAGCCTAGCCACGCCCTTGATGGCGACCCCTGATACTCGGGGCAATGCTAGGCATATGGGAAATCTTCAAGGACATATTTGACTCATTCGTCTCTAGATTCTTCTAGAAAACGCTCGGGTTCTATGTTATAGCCCTGAGTGTTTCATAGACTAGAAGCACAGAAAATGTTGTGCTAATTCAGATTGCAGGCTGATCTGTTTTTAAAAGACCAACACTAGAATCACTTATAGATCTGCATTTAGTTTTCCTGGGGTACCAAACCAGCTTCCACGCTGAAGGCCTCCCCACGGAAATGTAATGAGGCTGGAGGCGCCTCATGCCACGGGGCTCCCCTCCATTTAGAAATAGAGTTTTCTCTATTTTCTAAACGTTTCTAAGTGCGGAATGGAACAATGTCCATATTACGTAAAAGTTCTTCAAAATCAATAAGAAAAAGATGAACATTTCAAGAATACACATATAAAGCTAATAGACATGAAAAATGTTCAATCCCACTAGTGAACAAAGAAATACAAATTAAAATTAAGTAAAATGAGACGCCGTTTTATGACTTAATAGTGGACAAAGATGCTAAGACATTGTCATCGAGCGTGTGAAGAAATGGGGACGAGCATAAACTCAGGGTGGGAATGACAAATTAATAGACGCCTCCAGAAGAGTCCGCAGTTAATCACAAAGGCGTCAGACACGTTCATATTCTTTGATCCAGCAACTCCATTTCTAGGAATGTATTCAAGGAAATAATAGAAAATATGCACTTGATTTTCTGTACTGTGATGTTTACCACAGTATTATTAATAACAGTAAAAAAACCAGAAAACAGTTTAAATGTTCCATAGTAGAGACTGATTAAATAAATTACAGACTTTCCCTGTAACAGGCTCCTTATGCAGTTACGAAAGTAACGTTTGGGAAGAATGTTTAATGACATGGAAAATATTCTTAATGTATTTTTAGTAAAATAAGTAGGTTACAAAACATCTTCAACACGATCATAACTTTTCCGCACCCACAGAACACGCATTCTCACACGCGAAATGCTCGAAGGCGGCAGCCATTCCTCCTGTGCGTTTTCCTGCGTTTCCCAAACGTTCCGCGTGAAATGTTCTGCGCAGCATGCGAACGAGGTGCGCCCAGCACAGTCCGCGTCTACTTCCGGTCTCTGGCCGCCGCTGTGAAAGAGGCCGGCACGACCAACCCTGCGGTCAGGTCCCGGGAGACAGAAGGGCAGCTGCGACCCGCCCAGGGAAGACAAAGGGAGCGCAGGCTTCTGTAACTCGTGGGACACGGGGACCCGTGACGGTCGTTCGTCAGCTGTGCCCCTTTGTGGGGTCTAAAGACGCAGGCTGGACGCGGCCATCAGCGGAGACGAGATGGCCAGTGCTTGAGAACAGGCACAGGATGTCGTGCTTATTTCCCCTGCCCTGATGCCCAACAGGTTGATGAAACCTTCGAGAAAACACCCGCTGAACGAATGAGCGAATGAGCGGAGAGATGGATGACCTGGGATCAAGCCCAAGGCCAAAACTTGCCTCCGAGAAAGTGTGGGGCAGAGAAGAAGGAGGAAACAGGGCGTATGCCATAAACGACATCTGGCATGGCGGGGGAGGGGATAGGGCACAAGGGGTGGAGAAGCTGGAGGTCGAGGGTTTCCGCTGTGACGGATGGACGGAAGGAAAAACATCCATTCCTTTGTGGGAGGGACTCTGAACAGAACACGAACGTGCACCTGTCTGTGGGATTCTGGGAAGGCAGACGAGCCGGCCGCAAGTCTGCCTGCCGGGGAGGGAGGGAGGGAGGAGAGAGGGAAGGAAAGGAGGGAAAGGAACGGGTAAGGAAAAGATGAGGCAGCAAAGGCCTCTTGACAATAGGTTCAAGCTGGCTCACTTAAACAAGCACGTGTTAAGCACCGACTGTGCACCAGGCCTGCACCGAAGGCTGGATGCAAGACGAGGATGCTTCTCCTCAGAAACCTGGGGCCCAGGGAGGCAGTAAGGCAAGAATCAGAAGGACCACGTGCCATCCCAGCCCACCAAGCCCGGTGCGGGCACGGGCTGGGGCCATGACGCCCCGAGCTCAGCCCTGGAAGCCGAGGAGGACGACGAGACCTTTGCCCACCGCCACAGGCTCCGGGCTACGGACTCTGTTGCTTCCGAATTTCAACCATTCGGATGGTTAAAAACCTAATGGGAAGGCCAAGCTCACGAGGATGAGCCAGGGAGAGAGCCACGTTCTCAGCGCCAGGCTGTTCCGGAGCCTGCGGGCCAGACGGGAAGTCCCGGGCCAGGCCCCCGGCGACTTTCCACAGCAGAAAGAATCACACTAGACGAGCATGATGATGGACACCTACAGGCCTATCTTACTTCCCTTAAATTTTTTCGGTCATTTTCTGACGTCTCAACTTTTTTGTTTGCGTTTCTAAAAACGTCCTAATTGTTTGAATAAACTCGAATTATATAAGTTAATACATATAAAGTGCCTAGCACAGAGGAAGAAGTCGATTAGTGTTAGTTATTATTACAATTATTAAATGTCGTTTTGGCCTGTTCATGTTCTATTCTTATTGTTTTTTAATTGTTCTTAAATTTACTGCTTTGCAGCACTTTACCACTGCTTGATCGGTTTCACAATCTTTGCAAGTACGTTCTCAGCTGACGTTCTTTATTTTAACCGCTCGTCCCAGCTTATTTCACGTTTATCGTTCCCCTCAGTACTGGAGCGTCTTGACTGCTGTCAGCCTTCACCTTGCCGTTTCCCGTGCACTCGGATGATTCTCTCGCCATTCCCGTCCTCCCACCGGCTTGTGTCGGCGGCGTAGTCGTCCTTCTTATTTCTGTCTTATTTCCCAGCTCTTTTTCAGTTTAAATGTTGGCGCTATGTTTTCAGTTAATTTTCCTAATTTTATTCGTATTGTACCATCCTTGCCCTTTGTTGCGTTCACGCTTCCAACTTACTAAAGACGCCGCGCGTTCACTGTCGACAAAGAGGAGGGGCCGTCTTGAAAGAGCCCCGGCCCCAGGGAGGCGGGGGTGACCCCTCCTCACCCGCTTTGTGTTGGCCCGGGGCCGACTGCTAATTCCACAGCTGACGCCCCGAGTTCCTTCGGGACGACCTTCCACCCCCGACATCATTATCTGGCACGTGCGATCTATTACAGTCCTGGGCAATATTTTCCTCTTCTTCCATTTTACTGTCCCCGGATTAAAAAAAAAAAGTTAACCTCTACTAATATTCTGCATGGGACTCCTGGGACAGTCTTGTCGGACACTTTACTGGACTGCCCAGTAAAACGGACTTTTTAACATAGTTTGGGGTAAGTTAGAGTGAGGGGTGCAGCTCCCGGGCGTGAAAAATGATGAGGTTCGATGACTCGGTGGCTGACACGGCTGGACCGCACCGTGACAAGCAGGTATTCACACTCTAAATCTTCCCTCCCTATCGTTCTGTTGTTAAAAGCACTTTATTACGCTAATCTGAGTTAACTTCTTGTGCACGGTTACGTTTTTAATAAAAAGTTCTGTTTGGACTAGGCAGGCTGACTGAAGTGGAAAGCACTTCTGGTTAGTTGTTCTAGGTTTGAGAAGGTCCTGCCTTCTGCCTTCTACCTCCGATTGCGGAGTATTTAGAGATCTAAACATTAATATTTAGAGATGTGGAAAAGAATTTCCCTAAACTCAAAGCCAGAGATAAGTAGAGATTTTAAAAATATACCAAATTTTAAAACAGCGACTGGATTTTTCTAAGAAAGAGGTCAATTATTTTATCTGAAAACAGTCAAAGAACAGGGAATTCCTCCTGAGAGGCCCGCAGAGGGCCGACCCCGAAACCGATGTGAACGCCTCCCACGTCAAATCCGGCCGCTTAATTCCTACTGTTTCCTACTTACTTACTATTTACTGTTTGCTTACTATTTACTGCAGACCGAGGGCCGTGGGCCTTTTGGGGCACCCACAAAAACGAGCTGCCCCTCGGAGGCTGCGGTGGTTTCTTCATAGGGCGGAGGGCAGGACCGACTCGAGCCTGGGACTAACGTGACCCCGCCCAAGGAGGCTGGCCACAGGGGCAGCTGTGGCCCGGCCAGGCGGACGCTACAAGACACAGATTCCAATGAAAGCAGCATGGCGGACAATGTCACCTCGCAGACGGGACTCTTCCCCAAACCACCGATGTCTTTTTTATTTATAGCTTTGAAGTATTTTCCCTCCTCTTGTATTTTCTTGGGAATGGAAAACATAAGCAGACAGGACACGGGAAGAAAGCTCAGACACCCTCTTGCTCAACTGTCCTTTTTAGAGCTCTCTGGGAAAGTGGCTTAACCACAGGCAGAAGGTGGCAGCGGTGGAAAACATACTCACACCCCGCATGAATGTGACAGTGCCGGGGCTGACGGCATCACTAGGTTTGAGCCTAATAACACTCTTTGTGACTTTTCTCCGAAGTGTCTCTACCGGAGGATGCTCGTTGTTACACTCAGACCCCAGTGTGGCTGTTTGGCGGGGGAGGGGCGGGGCGAGGTAGGGCTCTCAGACGAGTGCTGGCTGGTCTTGAATCCCTCTCCTCTGTGACGTAACTCGATTTCAAACGTCCTCCTCCACCACAGAGTTGGCTGGCTCCCCGGTGCCAGTATTCCAAGGATGGGACAAAGTACTGAAGGAAAGTTAAAATACATCCTTATGGCACTACACCACCTCAGGGGCACGGTGTCTCCACCTTGGCCGGGATACGATATGACGTAGCCTCATCCCCCAAAGTCGAAAATGCTGCCGATGACAGTTACTGAGTGAATGAACGAAGGAGTGAATAGGGGAATGCATGACGCATGGCCAAGCTCTTATCGATTTGTCCTCCTTCGTTCCCTGCACTTTTATGGCCTGTCATCTGGGAAAAACGATGGACTGCAGATGAAAATGCACCATTGGGAGGTCGTTGCTCCTCTGACGACTGTGGGCTCAAATCAATCGCTTTTTGTCTCCAACACTCAGCTGCTGCCTCGTGAAGGTTTAAGGTCCTGATCAGGTGCCGTGCTAAAGGGGCCGGCTCCGTCCTGCTAGCTCCGCCTCCCTGTTGGCTCCACCCACTGGCCCCACCCCACGGGCTCCACCTCCCCATTGGCTCTACCCCCGTTGGCTCCACCCTGTTGGCTCCACCCCCGTTGACTCCACCCCCATTGGCTCCACCCCCGTTGGCTCTGCCGTAAAGGAAAGCCAGACCTCAGGCTTCCTGGAGGCAGGGGTCCATCTGCCCTCTCCCGCTGCCTTCATCCCTTCTGAGATTGGTTCGCCGGGTCCAGCCCTACAGCTCCTCTCACCCACTTCGCCCCTCTAGCCGGGCTGTCCGGTGGTCCCTGACTGCAGCACCAGAAGGCACCCAGAGGCTCTGTTCCAACACCTTCAAAGTTTGGTAAAAGAGAAGAATTAAAACCATATAATTAAAGCGAGTTTTTAAAGATTTGCATGTGAATTTTAACGATCACCCTCACTTCCCGGTCCTATAATTCCACGTGGCAGCATCTTATTAAAATATACTGTAAGTGGAAGGAGGTTCTTCGTAGCAGTTGTGACAATTAGAGCGATGGCATGTGCCCGCGTATTACCGTGACCCCGTGATGCCCCAATGCCTGGAATGTGTCCACTTGAACGGCGTGCTATTTTTGTCCCAATGATTTCGATTTTATTCGTTTTCTTAGTAAATGTCCTTTTCTTCCTTTGCCTAAATTTCGTGGGAAAAAACGAAATCGGAAACACCTATGTTACGTTTACGTGGATAAAGCTTCACCTGTTTTTCCACTGCTGTAATTATCTCAGAGCGAAACGAACGAGATCTTTCTGTCATGAACTGACATCGATGACTTCGCTTTCACAGAGAGAATGCTAACCCTTAGTTTCCATTTTCACTCAAACGACTGGATGAGAAAACTCTTACAGGGCGTCTACTGACACCTAAGATGGGCTGTAGCGAACTCAGTCCCTTAACGCACACCGTAAACAAAGAACAAGCTGTTTCGTCACCGGAGAATGACGCCTGCTGCTACCACGAGCCTCTGAGGACGCAGAGGGAGAAGCTCGTGGGACACAAGCTCTTCCTCCCTCGCTGGAAGCCCTGGGGGAGGGCGAAGCAGCAGTCTTGGAAAGCACGGCAGAGACGGGCTCTGATGGCAGAGTTTCTGGGGACAGGAGGCTGTGGCTGAGCCTGGTGTCCCTTGAGCTAAGAATAAGCATCAAGGGCCGGGCTTGGAGGGCTCCAGATCTACTGAGTCGTAAGGGACCTTCGAGCTTCCTCATCCGGTCAATTTTACAGATGGAGCGACAATACGGGGCGAGTGACTCGTTAGGTGACAAGCCACAGGAAGGACCCCAGACTGTAGGTTGTCCCCCCACCCCCCGCCAGTCTGCCTGCGGAGGTTCTGGTCCCACGTGGATAGCAATGGCAGCGAGGACCCCATCGGTCACCGTGCGGTGTGGCTATGCGAGTTGGCATCCCACAGTCAGGTTTAGACAGGGGTCTTTTTAGGGTAGGAAGAGCAGAAGGACTCAGGAGATAATTCTCTCGGCAATGCCACTGCTACAGAACGTCATATATTTAATGCTGATTTGACTCTGACCCTCAGGGAATCTGCACTGGCCATAAAGTTTAGAAAAGGACTTAAGAATGTTTTGAACTAAAAAAAACAAGCAGCATATTTGTGGATTAGTAAGCATTTTAAAAAGACCATGACTAGACACTTTGCAGCTGACTAGAAGAGGCGGCCATTGGTCACTACGTGGCACCGCGTCTTCTCCAGCCTGATTCACTCATTCGAAAAACATGTTCTGAGCAACTAACAGATGCCTCTGCCACCGAACAGGTGTCCGGGCGAAGGCTGAGACCGGTGAAGCACGGCTGTGCACATCTCTGCAATGCAAGCGGAGGGCCGAGGACGGCAGGGGGACTGAGGAGGGGAGGAGCGGACGCTGGCGGGGGAGGGCGGCAGGACGGGCGGACAGGAGCCAATGTGGGGGTGCGCGTGTCCGGAGACGGTGACCGGATGGCGCTGACTGGCGTCCCAGCACCTGGGCGGCAGGGAGAGGTGGAAGGATGGGGGTGGGGGCCAGGGCGCGGAGGACTGTAGGTCCACCTCAGGGACAGAACCTGCTTGGGTGGGTGACAGAGAGGCGCCGATGACCGCCGAGCAAGGACGGACGAAATTCAGGGGTGTGCACGGGACCGAGGAGAAGCTGAAGGCAGGGGCGGTGATTAGGGAATCGTCTCGACAGCCTCGCCGAGGCCCCGCACCCCGGGGTGGATGTGCCGCTGAGTGACGGTTAAGGGTGTCTGTCCAGTTGACAGACGGATGGAACCCTCTCCTTCCATGACGTGATCCAAGCGCGGTGACCCTGCTGTCATCTGAGAACACTGAGTCCTGAAGGAGGGATGATTTAACGCTCATTGTGGGTAAGGAAGGGGTCCTCAGCCCTTGCCTAACTCCACAGCCTTCTCGTCAGCAGAGAGACAACTGTGACAACTGTGTCCTAAGCCCTCCTCGCCAGAAACTGGCCACCGGGAAAAGCCTCACGCAGGGAGCAAAGGCCGACCCGTGAGTCACCGCCAACGGGCTCTCACACGGCGTCCGGGCGGACGGCGTGCGTGTGGCCGAGGCCCTTCCCACTCCTCATCCCGTCTTCCCCAAAGTGGCCCCAGGACCGAGGGTGGGAACCGCTGACCCCAGTGCAGGACCGAGGGTGGGAACCGCTGACCCCAGTGCAGGACCGAGGGTGGG
>NW_011889195.1:97008-98989 GCF_000151845.1 Pteropus vampyrus
GCCACTGGTTGTCCTCCCTGGGTTCCCAGGCCCAGCTCGTGGCGACGCTTCCTACCGCCGCCGCGCTAGGTGCCACCTGTTCGGCAGCTCCTCTCGGCCGGACGCATGTGGCCGCAGGTGCCATGCGGACACTGATCGCGTCTGACAGCCCGAGACTCCAGCTGCCTGCATGAAGCCACCCAGTCGCCACGTCTTTGAGGGTCGAATCCTGCCGAGGGCGTGACCGGCACGGAAACGAGAACCGAGACGAGTCCTACTAAGCGGCACGCCGAGCCCGGCAGCTCTGACATAATTGGCGGGGACAGAACACAGACAGAGGGGCTGTTGGCTTACGCTGATGCCTTGCGGGCTGTACATCTGACTGGCTGCGAGTCCGTCACTGTATCCTCCTGTCTGGCTGATAACATGGCGAAGAGTATCCACCTAGACAGATGAACAACAACAAAGAGGAAGTTAGTCGGGGCACGCAGGGCAGCGGGCGCGTCACCGTCGCGCGGGCCACGCCAAGGCCAGCACTCCGCAGCCTTTCCCCGCAGCTCCGTGGGGAGGAGGCTCCTCTCTGAGTTCCGCAGGTGGGACAGGGAGGCGGGGACGGAGCTGGGGCGCCCACCGGAAACGATCAACGGTGCTTCGTGGGATGGCGGGGCCTGGCGGGGCTGCGGGGACGGAGGGACAGAGTGCAGCGGACGTCCCTTCCCCTCAGATCAGCCCAGATCACTGCCCACTCGCTGGGTCTGCTGCAAAAGCCACGGTTCTGAGTAGAGGGGACGCGCTCGACCAGCCACCTCGCGGGGACAGCCGTGCGTCTGAGGACCGAGCTGACGGCAGCTGTCTGGTCATTTCACCAAAGTCTGGCCGCGCCTCCTCACACTTGTGTCCGGGCTGTTTCCCGAGTGAGGGGCTGAGCCACGGCCAGCTGGTCTTCTCCAGGCACGTAGTGCTTCGTGTCCCACGTGTGTGGTGGGACATTGGGTCCGCACGGCCTGGAGTCCCCTGGTACTCCTGACCCACAGCCTGCCGCCTTCCCCTGCCGCCAGGGCCCGTGCCGGGGCCGGAGGACGGCGTCCTGAGGGGTGGCGAAGGCGAGCTGCTCACGAGGGGCCACCGAGGGGTCATGCCACACGCCTGAGTCACGCCTCCCATCGGGGACAAAGACTCATCACCAGAACTCAAGTCCTCGCACCTTCGGGAAGACTGAGAAGAGGTGCCCGGTCGCCTGGCTGGGTGTTTCTAAAGATGCACGTGGAGACGCGGGCTACTAAGGCATCTGCCGGCTCACTCGGCGCCTCCACACCGGGCAGACGGTGAGCGTGAAAACCCACGACAGCAGGGAGCCGGGGGAGCGGGGCAGGGCCGAGCGCCTCCTCCCTGTCCTTCGGGGAACAGAGAAGACGCGGGACCGCTGCCTGCTGAGCCCGGTCCCCTGGCCCTGGGCTTCCTCTCCTGGCCCCGCCTTCCTGCCGTGACTGACAAGCCAGAGCCAAATGCACTCACAGAATGTGGACGCGGTTCCCGTGACAACGGCTGTCTTTGTTTTGGTTTGGTTTGGTTGTTGGTCAGTTTTTGTCTCTACGTGTCCCCCGCGCGCTCTCTCTCTCTCTCTCTCTGGACAAGGAGCAGAAGCGCCAACAGGACTGAGGCTCTCGGCCGCTAGCGCATTCGCCTGCCGCACATCGGCTGGGTCCCTACCTGTGATTGCACGTTGGCTCCAACCTGGGCCCCTTGGTAAGAGTCCCCATTGAGTGACTGCACGCTCATGAACAGATCTCCAGAGTTTGACATGTTAAAAGAACTGGAAGAACCTGAAAGGAAAGAGCGAGGCACCGGATCACAGAAAGGAAGAGGCCCGACCCCCGCAGCCGACGGCCGAGAGGAAGCGCGCCATGCAGAGCGGCCCCACGGGCAGAGGGTGAGATCGCGACGCCCGGCAGCCGGAAGCAGCGTGGGGAGCAGAGCAAGCGCGGAGGGAGCGTGCGGCCCG
>NW_011889195.1:99039-101700 GCF_000151845.1 Pteropus vampyrus
GTCCTGAGGGGTGGCGAAGGCGAGCTGCTCACGAGGGGCCACCGAGGGGTCATGCCACACGCCTGAGTCACGCCTCCCATCGGGGACAAAGACTCATCACCAGAACTCAAGTCCTCGCACCTTCGGGAAGACTGAGAAGAGGTGCCCGGTCGCCTGGCTGGGTGTTTCTAAAGATGCACGTGGAGACGCGGGCTACTAAGGCATCTGCCGGCTCACTCGGCGCCTCCACACCGGGCAGACGGTGAGCGTGAAAACCCACGACAGCAGGGAGCCGGGGGAGCGGGGCAGGGCCGAGCGCCTCCTCCCTGTCCTTCGGGGAACAGAGAAGACGCGGGACCGCTGCCTGCTGAGCCCGGTCCCCTGGCCCTGGGCTTCCTCTCCTGGCCCCGCCTTCCTGCCGTGACTGACAAGCCAGAGCCAAATGCACTCACAGAATGTGGACGCGGTTCCCGTGACAACGGCTGTCTTTGTTTTGGTTTGGTTTGGTTGTTGGTCAGTTTTTGTCTCTACGTGTCCCCCGCGCGCTCTCTCTCTCTCTCTCTCTGGACAAGGAGCAGAAGCGCCAACAGGACTGAGGCTCTCGGCCGCTGGCGCATTCGCCTGCCGCACATCGGCTGGGTCCCTACCTGTGATTGCACGTTGGCTCCAACCTGGGCCCCTTGGTAAGAGTCCCCATTGAGTGACTGCACGCTCATGAACAGATCTCCAGAGTTTGACATGTTAAAAGAACTGGAAGAACCTGAAAGGAAAGAGCGAGGCACCGGATCACAGAAAGGAAGAGGCCCGACCCCCGCAGCCGACGGCCGAGAGGAAGCGCGCCATGCAGAGCGGCCCCACGGGCAGAGGGTGAGATCGCGACGCCCGGCAGCCGGAAGCAGCGTGGGGAGCAGAGCAAGCGCGGAGGGAGCGTGCGGCCCGCGCCGCCTGGGGCCGCGGGGCGCTCCCTGCAGCGCCCTGGGCTGCGAGGGGACGTTTACTCCTCGCGACTCCCAAGCGGAGAGAGCCGCCGGGCCCAGGATCTCCCTCTCGTGCCCCTGAAGTTCTGGGGTCGGCAAGCGGGAGTCTGTGGGCTGGTCAGGGACACGTGTCACCACCCTGGTGCACAGCACCTGCTCGGCTGGGTTCTAAGCGTGCTAGTGCCAAACCCGCCTGCTGCCCCCTGGGGAGGGGCGTCGCGAAGGCAATGCCCCATGGGGGCTGGCCCTGTGGTACGAGCCCATTGCCATTCCTGATTTCTAGAAAAAAAGGGGCGTTCCTGGCTGGGTGGCGAACAGCCCTAGAAAGCCGCCAGGAGGGCAAGAGCTCGTGTACTGTGCCCCTGTCCCCCGCCTCCTGCCGTCATGGAGGAAGACGAAGCAGAGATGTGCCGGGGACTCTCGAGCACGCACGGAACGTGACACGCGGGCGATGATAATAATAATTAATAAGGAACAGAGGTGGGCCTCGAGCAGAGCGGTAACCCGTCTGCTTTCTGCTCCTGGCGATGGAACCTTCTCCCCAGTACAAGGCTTCAGGTCCATCCTGGCGCCACCTGGGCCCCACGGTGTCACGGGGGGAGACCTAGCCCACCCTGCAGCTCAACATGAGGGTGCGGAGAAGCTTGCTGTTACCCCGAAGCCATCGTGCAGCTCAGCGCATTAGGAGAGAAAGCTGGACATGCCGAGTGGGTTAAAACGTGACGTTAGCCAGGAAAGGGGAGGCCCGCGGGGCCCAGGTCGGTTCCGCTCTGCTGTCCTCACCCCTGACTGCTGACTCTGCGCTCCTGCCCTGTGCCCCAGACAGCCCTCGTCCGTGTGGCCTCGCCCGGCAGCGGCTTGGGCCCGGCTCGCCCGGAGGGGGATGCGGGTCGGAGGCTTGACTCCGCCGCAGAGGGCCGGCCAACCCAGCTGCGTCCTAAACTCTGCCTCGCTGCCCCTCACACGTCCCAGGCAAGAGCCATGGAGGGGAAGCGAGGGGCTCGCCCGAGGACCGATCACCTGGGGACAGCCTTGGGGTAAGGAATGGCCCCCGGTCTGTGCTCTGTGAGATGTTTACCCACAGGCAAGGAGCCAGCTAACGACTCTGTGACACGTGCTGGCCCCTCTCTTCTTGTGGGAAAAAGGGGACGCGTGCTTTGGGGGTGCACCACCCCGAGAACTGGACCCACCACAGCTCTGCGAACACGCCCCTCGTCCGGGGGAGCCAGGCCTGAGCAGGTGGCTTTGGCCGGGTGCTGCCACATCCCTCCCGCAGCGGGCACAGGTCCGCCTCACGGAGCGGCCGGAGACCCAGGCCTCGGCGCCCAGAAACAACCTGAATGACAGCAGCCGTTTGGTCACGAGCTGCAGCCCACGCTCACATCTCGACGGCCTCAATGCCCGGACGGTCAGCTCTGAGACGCCAGACGACAGAGGCGCATGCGACGGCAGGTCCGCTTTCCCCGCGGGCCCCGGGGGAAGCCAGGCTCCCTGCTTCTCTGCCGGCCAAACGCACACGCGAGGAGCGTGGCTGACGCCCGCTGGAAGCCAGTCCGTGCCACGGGGGCCTGGAACGTGCCGCCTGCGAGACACATGCGGCCGCCGACTCGGGAGACCGAAGATGTGTGTGCACAGGTGACCGGCGCCCACGTCTGTGGCCCTACGTGCTGGCGAGGACGGCACCGCCGCCCTCCTGTGCCCACGG
>NW_011889195.1:102100-107063 GCF_000151845.1 Pteropus vampyrus
CTGCTGACTCTGCGCTCCTGCCCTGTGCCCCAGACAGCCCTCGTCCGTGTGGCCTCGCCCGGCAGCGGCTTGGGCCCGGCTCGCCCGGAGGGGGACGCGGGTCGGAGGCTGGACCCCGCCGCAGAGGGCCGGCCAACCCAGCTGCGTCCTAAACTCTGCCTCGCTGCCCCTCACACGTCCCAGGCAAGAACCATGGAGGGGAAGCGAGGGGCTCGCCCGAGGACCGATCACCTGGGGACAGCCTTGGGGTAAGGAATGGCCCCCGGTCTGTGCTCTGTGGGACGTTTGCCCACAGGCAAGGAGCCAGCTAACGACTCTGTGACACATGCTGGCCCCTCTCTTCTTGTGGGAAAAAGGGGACGCGTGCTTTGGGGGTGCACCACCCCGAGAACTGGACCCACCACAGCTCTGCGAACACCCTCCTCGTCCGGGGGAGCCAGGCCTGAGCGGGTGGCTTTGGCCGGGTGCTGCCACATCCCTCCCGCAGCGGGCACAGGTCCGCCTCACAGAGCGGCCGGAGACCCAGGCCTCGGCGCCCAGAATCAACCTGAATGACAGCAGCCGTTTGGTCACGAGCTGCAGCCCACGCTCACATCTCGACGGCCTCAGCGCCCAGACGGTCAGCTCTGAGACACCAGACGACAGAGGCGCATGCGACGTCAGGTCCGCTTTCCCCGCGGGCCCCGGGGGAAGCCAGGCTCCCTGCTTCTCTGCCGGCCAAACGCACACGTGAGGAGCGTGGCTGACGCCCGCTGGAAGCCAGTCCGTGCCACGGGGGCCTGGAACGTGCCGCCTGCGAGACACACGCGGCCGCCGACTCGGGAGACCGAAGATGTGTGTGCACAGGTGACCGGCGCCCACGTCTGCGGCCCTACGTGCTGGCGAGGACGGCACCGCCGCCCTCCTGTGCCCACGGCGCCCCCAGCGCGTAGCGGAGGCGGCCCGGGCTCGCGCCCGCTGCTTCGCGCCTCGGTGTCTCCGACGCCACGTGCCGCTCGACCGGGGCTGCTGACTGGGGGACGGGCCGGAGCCCTGACACCGCGGGCGGCGCGCGGAAGCCCCCGCGACCCCTCAGTGACCGGGCGCGGGCCTCCTCCGCTGGCTCCAGCGCTGGAGAGACCGCGCGGAGCGGGAAGCTGGGCAGGACATGGCTCGCGCGCGGACATTGTCACTGGGCTCCCCGCTGGTGCTCAGGGAACTCCGGCCGGAACCTCGCCTGCGGGAGGCCGTGGGCAGCGATGGCCGGAAGCCGCTTTAAGGCGCTGCCGGCTACAGGTCCTGACTCTGGCTGGGAAAGGGGGGCTCGGGGCTCGGTCGAGCTGCCGTCCAGGTGTCTAGGGCGTGACGGGTCACCTGTGGACGCTGCCGCACTAGCTCAGGCAAACATGGTGATGGGAAGATGCGTTAACATCCATTTTCATAGGACAATTTCCTGCGTTCCCACTCTAAAGAGTCTTCAGGGGACTTAAATTTGTGAGGGGGGGAAAAGCGATTTCCTTCATACGTAACCCAAAATGCTAGCGATGAAATCGTAACCTAGAGCAGGGCTTCTTGACCCCGAGCCCCTGGGATTTGGGGTCAGATAATTAGATCATTCTTGTTGGGGGGCGATATCTTATATCTTACAGGAGGGTCAGCCACGTCCCTGGCCTCTGTCCACCCGATGCCGGTAGCACCCACTCCCCAAACCGTGACAACCCAGATGTCTGCTGGGGACGCTCTCTCCAGCTGGGCGCCAGAGACCTAGGACGGGATGGACTTACTTTTTCTTTCCGAGGAGCTCACGTGCTTAAAAGCATCCGCTCACTGTTTTTCACAGTGTTTTCATGGAGTGGAGGGGTGAAGTCCTGCCCCGATGCTGGCAGCTTAGAAACAGAAACTCTGGACCGACTCGGGGGCCGTGCTGATCACGGTGGGTCCCACGCCATTTGCAGGGTCAAAGACCGAGCCTCTTGGCTCGATGGAAGCTGACCGCGTCTCATGCTCGCCTCTCTATTTTCCACGGCTCTTCCCCCTCTACATGCAAAGGCACTGTTACTTCGCGTGCAGGGCAAAGTGACAAAGGGAAGGGCCGTCTGGCTGGGCCTGAGACCCTCCAGCAGGCAGGCGTGCGGGTGTGCGGGCCAAGGCTCTGGCACCCTATTCTGCTCTGGCACCCTATTCTGGGAGGCCACCCTTTTACTTCCACTTAGACACTAAGGGCAGAAACACAGGAAGAGAGAACAGCTCCGGTAGGGTAAGTTCTTCCGGACGAGACTACGGGGGTCCCCGTGGCTCTGCCAGAGTGTCGGCCAGCTCCCCTGGATGTGTGGCCTCCTCTCGAAAGCGTGCCCTACCCACGGCCTTCTCTTAGGAAGCTGGCATCCAGGGTTTTATAGGCCGAGCTTCCACCAACCCGGAAAACACCGCACGTCCTACTGAGGGCGTGACAGGCACGTGCACGAGGGCTTCCCCCTAGGGACCAGTGCTGGAGGGTGGCCGTCCTCGGCCGAGGCTGCTGCTGTCCTTGACACACACCCGCAGCTAAGCAAGAGAGTTCAAGCCTGGGGTGCTGAGCCCCAGCAAGCCTGGGGCTGCTTAGCTGTGCCGATCTTAATAAAGTATTCGTGTGCCGTGGCAAAGCTCTGTAACGCACAAGCCAATTTCTTCCCCGATGTTAAAATATTCTCCAACATTCCCGAGAGATAATCCGACCTTCCTCTGAGGGCCATGTTTTCTGAGATTTAACTCTCGCCTTTGTGACCTCATCACAGATAGGAGATGGAGGGTGTGCCCTTCGAGCACACGCCGGAAGGAGGACAGACCCGGGGTTGTAACCATTGCTTTCACTCGTCCCCATGTTTGCTTTCTGTTTTTCAAAATTTAAATTTTCTCGTCTTCCTTCTATTCTTCTTCACTCCATCTATTTTGCTTAATTCCGTTGGTGTGAAATGTGATGTTGGCCAAGTATTTCTAAATGCTTGCCAGTCCTTCCCAGGTCCTGGTTTTAAGTGAATGTTATAAATCACGCTTAAGGAAATAGGAGACGGGCACACCTGTCCTCAGATAGGGACACTCAGAAGTGGCCTAAATACAGACACTGGGAAACCGCTGTCCACACAGAAGCCTCTGGAGGGCAGAGTGTTTCCCTGCGGTCTCTTCCTTGCAGTGGAAAAGAGTATCTATATTCAGTAAAGCTTCTGGAAAAACACTCCCGCGCCGATACTGAGGATATAAAACATCCTCAGGTTCTAGACTCTAGACTTCAAATTCGGCCAGTATATATTTTCACGTTAACCTTTTCTTTGAAACCTGCTATCTATTTTCACGATCGCGTGTCCTTTAGAATTACTTAAGGGCTAACATGCGACCTTAGAAACACCCTATGTGAAAAGTCTGTTTTAAAGTTCTCCCTTTATCTGTGCGACGATGTGGGTTAAGAGCCACGTATATGTGTATGACAGATATTGCGTATGATGTTATGTTCCACATGCGTTACAGAAGAGCCCGTTCGTTTAAAGGTCCAGGCTGCCGCGTGTCCACGGCAGTGTTTTCTCTGGGCTCTAACTTCTGAAAAAGCACCACAGAGGGCTCCTTAGCTCCCCTTTCCCACCCTAATTTACTCTGTGCTCAAAATAGTCACTTGATGTTTAAGCCACCAGAAATTCTCCTTAGAAAACCGTAACTGTTGACTGGCTTGGAGGGAGCCAGGACAGACCTCAGACAGAGACGAGGGGGTTAAAATGCTCACCGTCCTCTTTAAGTGCTTAGGAAAGAAGGGAAAGTTACGATGCAGTAATGAAGGGAGGCAGAACCAGATATGAGGGCCCGCGTGAGGACCGGCCGTAAATCACGCCAGCCATCTGCGGTGCAGGCCTGTCAGAGACGGGGGGGCGTCACTCTGATGTCTGTCTCGCATGACGATAACCTCCCAGGAGTGTTGAGTGGGTGTCTGCACCCACCCTTCTTCCAGGGAGACCGACGGGTGAGGACGTCTGCCTGGCAGTGTGACTCCACCGGCGCTGCTGGACGGAAGTGCTTAGCACAGCCCAGTCAGGGGACGGGGGGTGCCCGGTCCTTGCGCTTGCCGGCCGATCCTTTGTCAATCAGACTGCGTCGACAAAGGACACACACACACACACACACACACGCTCTTCACGGTTCCCCGACCGGCATGCGGGGGAAGGTGAAGCTGGAAGGAACTCGGCACCTGCACCGTCCTGCCACATTCATGCTTACGAGGCCCGGGCCGCCGGGCCGCCGTGGGGACAGCCTGTCGCAAGATGGGGGTGTCTGGAAGCTCCCGAAGACATCAGCATGGAGCCGTACGTGACTCCGCGAACAACCCCGTGGGCAGAACGGGAACTTATTTTAGTGAACAACCGAGCTTTGGGGTGAAAGAGACCAACCCCCTCCCCGGACATGCTGGAAATGAGATTTTTTGTCATGTTGCGATCTAACATTGCTGAACGTGCGACCTTGTAAAATCGGAGGCGTCCGTTTCCTTCGATGGGCGCCCTCAGCCCACATCGACGTGTCTGGTTCCCCACGGGGCAACATACCCACCGTACTCGGAGACCAAACGCATTTCATAAGGAACTGTTTCTGCTTCTTCCCTTTAAAAAAACGACCAACTCGCCTTCCGTGGCATGCGCACATTGAGGTTACAGTTTGTGCGTTACCAACTATGTTTTTTCGCCTGTAGAAATTCAGAACTAAGATACAAGGCAAATCCAGAAACATATTTGTCAGCCTCAACTCTCAAATGGGTGATAGATGCATGTTCGTTAAAATGAAACCAGGAGCCTAGCACGTGACTGACGTTACAACGTGAGAACTGGCAAACGAATGATCTGAATTAATGACTGGCAATGCCCTCTGCAGTTTACATACAGAAACCAACGGAATAAAATAGTAAAGAATAACAACTGTAAACAATGTACGGAAATGATCGCGGTCTAGCTCTGCAGACCAGAACGTTCTC
>NW_011889195.1:107582-108693 GCF_000151845.1 Pteropus vampyrus
GCTGGAAGGAACTCGGCACCTGCACCGTCCTGCCACATTCATGCTTACGAGGCCCGGGCCGCCGGGCCGCCGTGGGACAGCCTGTCGCAAGATGGGGGTGTCTGGAAGCTCCCGAAGACGTCAGCATGGAGCCGTATGTGACTCCGCGAACAACCCCGTGGGCAGAACGGGAACTTATTTTAGTGAACAACCGAGCTTTGGGGTGAAAGATACCAACCCCCTCCCCCGGACATGCTGGAAATGAGATTTTTTATCATGTTGCGATCTAACATTGCTGAACGTGCGACCTTGTAAAATCGGAGGCGTCTGTTTCCTTCAATGGGCGCCCTCAGCCCAAATCGACGTGTCTGGTTCCCCACGGGGGAATATACCCACCGTACTCTGAGACCAAACGCATTTCATAAGGAACTGTTTCTGCTTCTTCCCTTTAAAAAAACGACCAACTCGCCTTCCGTGGCATGCGCACGTTGAGGTTACAGTGTGTGCGTTACCAACTATGTTTTTTCGTAGAAATTCAGAACTAAGATATAAGGCAAACCCAGAAACATATTTGTCAGCCTCAACTCTCCAATGGGTGAGAGATGCATGTTCATTAAAATGAAACCAGGAGCCTAGCACGTGACTGACGTTACAACGTGAGAACTGGCAAACGAATGATCTGAATTAATGACTGGCAATGCCCTCTGCAGTTTACATACAGAAACCAACGGAATAAAACAGTAAAGAATAACAACTGTAAACAATGTACGGAAATGATCGCGGTCTAGCTCCGCAGACCAGAACATTCTCACGAGGTCTCTGCCAGAAGAGTGAACGTCAATGCGCAGACTGCACGCCAGCGGGTCACCCCGACACTGTGTGGTGGGAACAGCCGTACAGACCGGGGTAGAGACTTGGTGAGGAACACGCTGGACGCTAGGACCCCCGGGGACCGCGCCTAAGGACCAGGTCTAGCTTCCTCGGTGGTGTCTCTGCGAGGAGAATCTAGGGGCCTCCTCTCCTCACCAAAACCGAGCAATGTGCCGTGAACAGACACGTCGGCACCCGCCCCGGGCGAGCCCGACCTACACAGCATCACACTGTGATCTTCGGAAATGAGAGGGCAACCCCG
>NW_011889195.1:109618-120188 GCF_000151845.1 Pteropus vampyrus
AATGTGCCGTGAACAGACACGTCGGCACCCGCCCCGGGCGAGCCCGACCTACACAGCATCACACTGTGATCTTCGGAAATGAGAGGGCAACCCCGAGGGGCTTCCAGCAAGTCAGACGCAAACATCAACCAGCGGGAGCCTGAAGAATGAGAGGAAAATCCCAATGCAGGAGAAGCACGTACAGAAACGGAGCACGATCCCCCCAAATCAAAGAAAAAACTAACCAGCTGAGTTGGGAGTTGAGGGTGAGTTAGCTTGGCTTCCGTGGGCTGACACGTTGGTGGCAGTGACAGCCGTTTTGGCAGCGTAAATATTGGCTTCCTCTTGGAATTTACCTATGTTCTTCTTGTACCGGATCCGCTTATTTCCAAACCAGTTTGATACCTAGGGCGGTTTGAGAGAAGACGAGGGCATTAGCATCCCACCTTCGCACACGGCAGGCAGAACGCGACGGGCTGGGGGATGGTGGGCCGGTGGGCGGCTGGCCCGATGCCACGTGGGACCCCCCCCCCGACCTCAGGGACAAGTGTGGGCTAAGAGCTTCGAGAGTGGCATTTTCCCGTTTAACGTGACACGATTGAGCAAAACCGTGGTGACGAAAGCTGTGCTGTGGAGGGGCTGCCTCTTGAACCAGGGCCCTCTCAGCTGAGGGCGAGCGCTTTAAATCCGCTTACCTCTTAAAGGCACGACGCCGAAATAAAACGTGTTTACAGACAAGAGTAGTTTTGCAAGAATTTTATTGTCATAGCGATGCTAACGCAGACTTTGGGCAATAAAAACACACGGACCTTTAAACAGCCACATAAATCCGTGTCTGATACGGGCGTTTTCATCGATGGGCTGAATTCAGGTTTTCGGGGGTTAAATAACTTTAATATGGACTCGATTCTCAGCTGTCCTGGACTACGGGCCTCACCGTCCACAAAGGTCAACCCCACAGCTTCTGCGTGCGTGCAAAGCTCGCTGTCATCTACGTAAGGAAAGGCCGGAGCAAGCACGCCGCGGACGACGCCTCCGCATTCCAGGCCTCCCCCGTCAGAGCCAACGCACAAAACAAGCATAATTCACTTTCGTTCGTGAGTTTACGTCCTCCGTGAGGCTCCCAGCAGCTGTCCTGGCTTGGTTCTGTGCCCCGGCTCCTTGTATACCAAGGCCTCTGCCAGACGCAGTGGAGACACAGTGACATTCAAGTTTTTCTCCCCTAATTCCTGCCTTAGGAAGGAAAGTTTTATGTCTCATAGTCCAGATGCGATTCTACACTAGAACATTGTGGTTTTCATATAATTACGAAAAAACAAAAACAAAAACAAAAAAACCCAACAAGAACCCCTACGAATTTGGTTTGAGTAGAGAAGGTTGATAACACATCACACAGCTTACGCAGAATTTATATTTATCCCACCAACGACAAACAAAGAATTCTTGCAAAATTACACTTATTCTTTAAATATATTAGCAAAATATGACAATTTCATAAGCTGACGCTCAAAGTCTTAGGCAGCATCCACTGCGGCGGAAATGCCAGGTCTTCGTTATAAAAACGAAGCCACAACCGTTGCAACATTAGTAAAGGAGAGAAAACAGTCAGTAAGGAAAGGCTTCATTTCCTGTAAACGCTGGTGCCGAGAGAAACTGAGTGAGCCCAGGGCACCCATGCTAGGCCCACCACCCACCCAAGCTCACCCCAACCCCTGCTCTCCTTGCCGTAGTGCTTCACGGCCACGGGCAATGAGCACGGCCGCGGCTGCTTCAACTTTTAAGCGGCACAGAGAGGGGGAGACAAGCGGGGAGCTCTCTGAGGGAGCTGGAAGAGCTGGAGGACGGGGGGGCGGGGAAGGCGAAGGCGTTGCGGGGCAGGACGCGAATGCCCGGGGCTGATCGCATCACCCGCGGGAGAGAACCGAGGGGGAGGGGCCATGTGGGACGCCCCTCGACTGGACCGGAGAGCAGAACCGGGGGAGGACGCCGGCCCGCTCTGGGCGTTTCCTGCCTGGACGGCGTGCACAGCCCGCGTTCTCGCTCGTGGGCTCGCTGTTCGGCGCCACGGACCCAGGGGCACACCGGTGACGGGCATGCTGACGCGGGGGAGTCGGGAGATGCTCCAGGGGACACTCGGACTCACGCTGGGGACACAGCAAGTGTAAAGAGCCTGTGGGCAGAGCTGTGGCAGGCCCGGCGGGAAGTCAGATGGGCGAGTGGTGCTTGGGACAGACGTCGCCGTGAACGTGGACGAGCTCGCTCAGGCCGCAGAAGGGCACTTTCCAAAGTCAAGTGCGCATGGAGCCAGGGTCAAAGCGGATTCCCAGGCCCCTGGCTTCCCAGCCCCAGAGAGTCTGATTCAGGACGGGGTGGGCCTGGGAAGGCACCTTTCTAAGCAGCTCTTGCTGTTGCTGAGGCTGCCTTCCGCGGACCGCCCTCCAGGCGGCAACGTGTCACGGAGGGCGGCGTCAAGCGACGGACTTCAGAGGCGTTTCGGTGTACCTTCTCCCTCCGCATCGCGGGGGGACTCGGTGGTAAGTAGATTTCGAAGGAATCCGTGACTTAGAAAACCGGTTAAGATCCATAGGCTGGGGCACGAAGAAATGAGGGCTAAATAAAGAACAATATTTTACAGTAGCTAAAGACACCGGATGCCCTAAGAAGACTGAGCAAGAATGGACCGAGGAAGGACGAAATTAAGAGAGAACAGTGCCAAGGAAGCCGAGGTGTGTGAATTTCAAGATGGGAGGGTGATCGTTAATGAAGACAGGAAGGAGGGAGGGAGGGAAGGAGGCGGGGAAGGAGGGAGACAGTTCAAAGGGCATTCCCTGGATCTGGGAGCCAGGCGGAGACTTAATACGTCATGCGGTGCAACGGCCCACGGCTGGTAGATGGGGCAACTGAGACCAGAAAGGAAAGTGCGAGCTCCCTTGGCAAAAACACACTCCCAGCCACATGCTCTTCCTGTGATGCCACATCACGCCGTCTGCCCTGGGACCTGCTTGGCGATGGTGGCAGAGCGCGGCTGCTGTTGGGAGGGAGTCACGTGATGGGGAAGGAGGGTGGGCACGGCCTTGGGGTGACGCGGAACATACACAGTCATTTTGATGGACAACTCTCTGCGTCTCGAGTTTCCTGAGGACGGAAGTGCAGCTTGCTGGACAGGCCGGGCTTCCGTCTTCCATCGCGTGATGCGGACTCGCGCTGGAGTTCGTTCTCTCCTCAGTAGGGAGCTGGAAATCCAAATCCCAGAATTTGAGTTCAGATAATACGGAAGATTCCACAAGCGACATTCACTGATCGTGCGTTAGCGACGTGGTTCACGCCTGGTTCACGGATCAAAGACGTAGCCGATCTCAGCAGAAACGTCGATCCTCTCTTCTTGCGGACAAAAAGTCTAGATTTGGCTAAGAATGGTTAGAGACCTAGACAG
Source organism: Pteropus vampyrus (assembly GCF_000151845.1). Lineage (NCBI taxonomy): Eukaryota > Metazoa > Chordata > Mammalia > Chiroptera > Pteropodidae > Pteropus > Pteropus vampyrus. The sequence continues at coordinate 113,031 of NW_011889195.1, forward strand.
AACCAGGCCACTGGAGCCTGCCCACTGGGTCCTGCTTTCTCAGGGCTATCGAGGCTGCGAATGACCTTTGGCTGGGTCAAAGCACCCAGAGGAGGTCTGAGTTGAAAAGGGGTTAGTTCTTCCCACCTTATCTTTCTGGAAAGTTAGCTCTTTCAACCTTATCTTTCTGGAATCACCCAGGGCTTGCTGGGAGGCCCTGCCAATCTCCTCACTGTAAATACCGTGAGAGGAGTCAGCACTCCCACGAGGCCCGATGGGGTCGGCACCCTGCGGGGAGTGACAGAAGCCAGGATTCAGTTCAAGGATGCACAGTCGCTCAGCTCACGCACGGCAGAGTCTGCTTCCTTTGGAAAAACTTAAGTGACGTTTCTCGCTACGGCGGGAAACTTTCTGTGGTAAATTTCAGGATGATCCCTCCTGGTCTGAGCTAGAGACGGTGGTGGCATTCGAGGTTCAGACTGCGTCACGAGTTTGGCTGGGGTCTTCGAGGAGACAAAATGTCCACGCATACAAGTACTGCCTACTTTTCTACTTCACGTTCATGCCGAAGGCTCAGGCTGATGAAGGTCCTACATCAGGCATCTTTTCTGCAGGCACCTGTCGTGGTCATCATTCTCTGGGGGTGGGGAAGGGGGCACTCGGGCATTCCGATGTGATCACGGCGACATGTTAGAATCTCTACTCTCTATTGGTTAGAACGAGCACCTCAATAGAAGGCGTTTCAGTCCTTTTCACTTAAAAGGTCTCGTCCCAGCCTTGTAAAGTGACCGGGTTGGGTAAGAAAACTGGGCTAAGGGACTGACCGTGACTGAGAAGATGAGGAAGGCAGACCGCTTCCCACCGCCACGCCGAACCCGCCCCGTTCGCAGCCGCGGGCGGCAGGGAGATGCCGGACGCGCTCCACCGGCTCGTCTGCCTCCGCCGGGCCTGAGCGGTTGGCCCAGGTACTTACCTGGACGCTGTCTTATCTGCACACATCCCAGGCTCACCTCGCCGGCTTAGGCACTCGCAGAGCCTGACAGTTCTACGGCAACCCCCCCAGAGCCCTGCCGGGTGGCTGCGCCCTCGGGGTCCCCACCTGGGACACGGTGATGCCGCACTTCTTGGCTAGCTCCTCTTTGGCTTCCTCGCTGGGGTAAGGGTTGCTGAGGTGGGAGTAGAAATATTCGTTCAGGATTTCCGTCGCTTGCTTGTTGAAATTCCGTCTCTTCCGCCTGCAGAGGAGAAAGGAAGCAGGAGAACAGTGCAAACGGGTTCGCGCCGAACGCGCGTGGACGGGGCGGGTCCGCTTCCGGGGCAGGCGCAGGGGGCGGGGCGGGTCCGCTTCCGGGGCAGGCGCAGGGGGGCGGGGCGGGTCCGCTTCCGGGGCAGGTGCAGAGGGCTTGCGCAGGGGGCGGGGCGCCCACGGCCCCTGCGTGCTGTCCTTAGACACTGCGCGGCGCCCAGGGGGAGGGCCGCGAACAGTTACGCACCGCCCCGGCGACCGCGGAGTGCCCAAGGTCAACCGTCTTGGCTTTGATTCCTGGATCAACTGCACAGAGGCCGGGAGATGCGAGAAGCCGCCCCAAGCCTCAGCCTCTCCACCCGCACGTGGGAGAGCCGTGCGGGCCTCATGGGCGCGTGTGGGGGACGGGGCCACGCGGAGCCGGGGACGGAGCTCCTTCCTGCCAGGTCCCAGGCGCTGGGCCTTACGACCTCAGGGCAGTCGGCCCATTTTTCACGACTAGTGAGGTAGAGGTGGTTACTCCCATTTCCCAACAGAGGACAGAGTCCGAAGGTCGCTCAGCTGGTCTGTGGCGCAGCTGAGACACCAGCGCCCGTCCACCTGACCGTGACCCAGCCACACCCACGGCCTCCTGGCGATGCTGAGGGGACTCGGCAGCCCTCAGCTGAAACGAGTTACGGTCCCCTCTGTTCTATCCCCAGGAACCCGCATGCTTCTTAGAAGGCGGCTGGGAAGAGAGCCGGGAGCAGACTGAAATGACCCCCGACCCTTGATCCCCTCGAAAGGAGACGCGGGGCGCCTTCTGCGCTGGGACCGCTGCTGAGTGGTGAACCAGAAGCTCGGATGTCTGCAACATGCAGGGGCTGGAAGGAAGGAGGCCACTCTGAATCAAGGTGCTTTAAAAACGTGCCAATGGAGCCGATTTAGGGTAAGAGCCCCCATGAAGGCCAGTGGGGAGCGGGGAGTGGCTGGGACCCAGGCTCATGGTGGGCGCTGGTCCCCGGCCCCCAGGAAGTGGGGCCCCCTTCCTTAGATGAGCTCTATCAGCACGGTTGGCTTTCTTGCTTTTATCAAAAGCTTCTCCGTACGGAAAAGACTTCCAGAACATTCCTGGTTATGCCAGGAAGTGGAAGTTCCCAGTTCAGCCAACAGAAAGCACTGATCACCTCACTAGACAGGAAATTCAGCTAATATTGTGTTTTCGGGGTCCCACGCGGACTAATTAACACAATGAAGTGCCTGACTTTACCGGATGAACACCATCTGTCCGCAGGTGTGAGCCACATCTGTCCAGATCATGCCAAGCCCGCGCTGCTCTCCCCAGTCGCATGAGTTTCTGGGTCACCCAGCACCAGGAACTGGGCAGATTGGATGAAAAAGCCCAGCTCGGAAGTCGGCGTGTGTGAAGAGCTCTTGCCCCGTGGGAATTTGGGGAGGCAGCCAATGGTTACCGCAGCCTCCCCATGACCTCCGTCTTCTCCGTGGCCTAAGGAAGACAGTTGTTTGGGGCCTGGGGACCAGGGCCCCGGTTGCTCCCTAACTGGGAGACCTGGCTCGCACCCTGAGTTGTTCGTGTTAGCATCACGGTGTATTCTGGGAGTCTTCCGGCTGAGTTCGGAGCAGCCTCCGGAACGCGGGGCGGGGGGGGCCGGGGACCGGGGGGCCCGCCGGCAACCGGCCAACCCCGCCCCCCCCCGGGCAAGCCCCCCCCCGCCGGCCCCCCCCCCCGAAGGGCCCGCCCAACAACCCCTCCCGGGGCCCGCCCAAGCCCCCGGGGCAAACCCCAAAAATTTTTCAGAATTTCAAGAAACCTTGTGAAACTAAGACACGTGGTTTCTTCGCTTTGGCTTGAGGTGTAATCAGCATGGCGAGTGAACATTTGAGATTTCGGGCCAGTCGAGAGCTTGTAGGGTCGTTTGTCTAGGTTGCGGAAACCGATTACGTATTACTGGATTACTGGATAAATGGAGCATATTAGGGACGAAATCTCTGGAATCAGAATGAGCTGAGAGTGGAAAGTGTGACCACGGACACGAGTCGCTAAGACACGCTGCCCCGCTGACCGCCGCTCGCTCCCGGCCCTTGAGAGAGACTTCGTGTCTCCTGAACTAGTCTCGCCTTCACCCCAAACGGCTCCATTTTCTGTCGCCCTCTTATATAATGACATCGCCGGGGCGAGGTTTGTTGTGCTTGCTGATTTGTTCGTTCACGTGTTCGTTCATTCGTTCGCACGTCTGAGTCCCCAGCACAGGCCAGAGGCTGGGAGGGGTTCCCGCCTCCGCCTGCCGCCTCCGCCTGCCGCGTCGCCGTCGCCCCGGGCGAGTCCCGCCAGCCCCGGTTCTTTCAAAGCCATCCCTTCGGTCCCATCCTTTCTGTCACTGTCATTTTTGAAATGGGTTTAGAAAAGCCACTGCCCACCACGTCCTGGTCTGGCCAGCGCTGCCGCTGGCCGCACTGGCCACTGAGCAGCGGAAGTGTGGCCGGTGTGAGTGGAGAGCTCAGTTTAAAATGTGATTTATTTTTATTTTATTTTAATTAACAAAACTTGAGCAGCCCAGTGCCACACACTACCGTGCTGCTCTGGGCTGACGCCTCCCGAGAGTGTGCGTGAGCGGACCGCCAGCCTGGGGTGCGCCCTCGAGCATGCGGGGTGCTCCGCAGCGTCCTGCCAGTCTAGTCCACGCTACACCGACGTGCGCCTCAAAATAAGAACATCTCCTCCGAGTGCAGGCGGATGGGCGGTCGTTCATGCTTCCTCTGTGCTCCCCCACACGTGAGGGGCACAGGTGTCAGCGGGGGCCCCAGCCCTGGTCTCCCTCCATTTCTCCATCTCTGAGAGAAGCCCTAGACCGAGCCCCTGGACCGGGGATCCGACCACGTCCCGAATGATAACCATCATCACGATCCTCACGACCTAATAGCATGTAGCGTAGTGATCCTCACCGTATTTACAGCTGACTTATGTGATGCTCTAAGTTTCTTTCCCACACGACCTTATTGTCCCTGTGCACGAAATGATCCCAATTTTACAGACGTGAAAGCTGAGTCTTAGGCGGGATAAGCCACTCGCCCAGAGTCCCGAGGGTAGTGCTTGCTGGAGCTTGAATCCAGACGGCGCACTTCAGAACGTAAACTACCACATTCCTTCCTCCGGCTGCACGGAGGGTGTCCGCCTCGTAACGGGGCAGACGCGACACCGTCGCGGGCACAGCGAGGGCTTCGCGGTGGGTCTGCCCCGTCCCCGGCGTCCGCCCCGCCGCGTCACGCACGCTCTACACGGCTTCCTCCGGCCACGTCACAGGCTCCTGCACGCCCCGAAGCCGCCCCGCCATGCCCTGCACCTCTTCTCTGCCCTGTGCTTCTCCCTCCCCCACACTGGCCCAAGGCCACGGGCTCGGGAGCCACGCTTCACCCCGGAGCCGGCACGGAGCGGGCGGGGCTGCGCTGTCCTCCGGCGTCTCGTTGCTCCTGCATGGCGGTCACCGCGCGGCCCGCCCTCCCCCGACCCCGCCTGGCGGGGCTGGCCCGCGTGCTCCGCGTGTTCGCGTGCTGCTTCGCGCTTCACTGTAGGAGACGCTGTCCGCCCCGTGAGTGGCGACCTCCTGGAGGCCGGGCCCACGCTCATCGGCTCCCTCTTCCCGTCTTCATCGCCTCAGTGGCTCACGCAGCACCCGGCAGAGAGCGAGGTGTGACCAGACGCCCTGGCTGTCCTTCCCTCCTCGCCGTGCCCTCTCCTGGGACCCCCTCCATCGGGGGCGTGCAGCTGTGCACGTCCAACCGTCCGTTTACATCCTTCCTGTTACCTCCAGCAAAAGGTAACGGGAAAAACGTCAAAACTGTCGCTAGACAATCTTTACGAGGGTTTATAAGTTCTCCTCCTTTTAGCTAAAAAACATACTTATAATCCTGATGACAAATCTGCTCTGGTCACAGTACAGGCTGGGCACACGGCATGCGATGACAAATGTCGAGTGAATGAGTGAATAAGTGAATGAATGCACGGAGTTTTAAGTTACACTCTTCCAGCACAGGTAAGTCAAGGTGAGGGAAAGGATGGGACCTGAGCGGGCGAGGCTCAAGCTTCCACCAGCGAGATTCTCCTGCGAGCGGCCGAGCCGCGGGCCGCCCCGCAGAGGGCGGCGGCCGGGGCCAGGGCCTCGGGCCCACTGTCACAGGGACTGAATTCTGCCGGCGGCAGGCACGGCCCTGGAAAAAGACACTGGGCCTCATCTCGCCTGTTGGGGGGCGGGTGACAGAAAACCAACACGGGGTGTGTCGCACAAGGGAGCGCAGCATCCGGTTCCTCGCACCTGGTGACGTTACGAGGACAGACGACAGATCCTGTGGCCAGACCAAGGCCCCGGCGTTGCGCTGTCTGCGGCACTGACTGGTGAGGCCCCGCCCATCGGAGGCGTGGTTTGGAGCCGCGGGTGTGACCTCCTCGCCAAGGTTCGTCCGGCCAGCGCCCCCCATTTCAGCGCTGGGCCTCACTACGTCACAGTCAGGAGCTCTGGGCAAACATTGACTTCTGAGCTGAGAAAGCCCTTGGCCCGGCCCTGGGCCGGCATCTGGGGTCATGTCCTTTCACTGATACCAAATACACTCAGAGTAAACGCGAAGGACAGAGACAATAGGGTCTTGTTCTCGCTCTGAACTTCGGCTCCGAGGCAACGATTCAAAGTTGGCAGCAGAACAGCAAGAACCCCTCTCCTGAAGTGGCGCCGACTGGGACAGTCCCGGCAAAGGCTGGCGGGAGCGAAGGGGGCCGAGTCCTCTAGACTCTGGCCTTGCGCCGGGCACGGCAGAGTTCGGGCAGCGGCAGCCCTGCGGGACAACGATCCTGGTCCCCCCGCACTCCCCCCGCGACTTCTTTCTTGTAAAGAACTCAGTCTGGGTCCAACTTTCCTTTGTCTCTGTATCTGGCAACATGAACACCCGCTCCCAGCATTTTAACGAGGGAGTCGCCATGGGGACGGAAGTGACATGCAGAGTGGCGGCAGCTGCGCGCGGGGAGGGGCCCAGACAGAGGCCACCCTGCCGCCGCGTGGAATGGGCTGCTTTAAAGAACCCAGGCTGGCAGCGGGGGCCGACACGCACAGGGGGCCTGCCACAGGGTGACTGCTGCCCCCGCTCAGCTGGGAAAAGCCACCTTCGTTTTCACTTCCTCTTGATGGCCTCTGCGGGGATCCGCTGGCCTGAGGTCACCGCTACCCGGCCTTCTACGCCAGGTTCCACGGGCCCCAAACGCACGAGTGAGAGGGACTGGGGGGCTCTGTGACCGTCGGGAGCACGTGTGTGGGCAGAGGGGAAAACGCAGGTGAGCCAGCTGAAAACTGCGTGATCGACACAGCGGCCACCTCCGTCTGATGATCAGGGACGAAAGCTACGATCGCGAAGCGGCAGGCGGCCCTGACACGTCTAACGCTTCAACGATAAACCTGGAAACTGAAATAATGAGACACGAAACGCACGTTTGTAGAAGATGGCCCATTCAAGACGAACAGTGGGTCACACCCGGAAAGATGTTTCTGGATCGGCTACTACCATACTCTCCAGAGCAGACGGGGCCTGACTGTCACCGACCTATCGGCTGGACACCGAAAGCCAAGGGGATGAGTGGGGTTTGCGTTGACCTTTGGTCCCGAGAGCAGGGCGACCACACGCCAACGGCTTGTCCTCTGGTCTCAAACTTTGTCCTCAAGGACCTTTCTTTTTGACCTGTGGTTTCAGCCGAATGCTTTGAACAGCAAGGTGACGGCGGCAATGCCAGGTAGAAGACACGCGACCTCGAGGGAGAGTTGGGCCCCGTCCCACCAGCCAGGCCCCTCCGCCCTGGGGACCACGCCTCGCTCCCCTCCACACTCTCAAAACAGCCCAGCGTGTGGCACGTGGCGACCGACCTAGGAGTCTGTGCGCGTGACCCGAGGGTCCCC